>NW_015646476.1:0-921 GCF_001515625.1 Sinocyclocheilus rhinocerous | reverse complement strand
AAAGTCTGAAAGAAATCACCAACTACAAGACACCATCCCCCAGCCAAGTGTGGGAAAGTCTAAAAGAAATCACCAATTACAAGTCACCATCCCCCAGCACTGCAGTGAATCAACAACTGGCAGACGATCTGAATGAGTTCTACTGCAGGTTTGAAAAAACACCCCACACCCGCCCTGAACACCTCTCCACACCACCATTCACACCTCCAGCAACCCCCCTCTCCCCCACACCTGCAATTCAGATCAGCGAAGACGAGGTGCGCCAGGTCTTCCGGAAGCAGAAAAGGAAAAAAGCACCAGGCCCAGATTGTGTTACACCAGCCTGTCTGAAATCCTGTGCTGACCAGCTGGCCCCCATCTTCACACAGATCTTCAACAGATCACTGGAGCTGTGCAAAGTCCCTTCATGCTTCAAACGCTCCACCAAACATCCCCATCCCAAAGAAATCCAACATTACAGGACTAAATGACTACAGGCCTGTGGCTCTAACGTCTGTGGTCATGAAGTCATTTGAAAAACTGGTGCTGGCCCACCTGAAGGACATCACTGGACCCTTGCTGGATCCTCTTCAGTTTGCCTACAGAGCAAACAGGTCTGTGCACGATGCAGTCAACATGGGACTGCATTATGTTCTGCAACATCTAGACAGACCAGGGACTTATGTCAGGATCCTGTTCGTGGACTTCAGCTCAGCCTTTAACACTATCATCCCAAACCTCCTCCTGCCCAAACTAACTCAGCTCTCCGTGCCCACCTCCGTCTGTCAGTGGATCAACAGCTTCCTGACAGACAGGCAGCAGCTAGTGAGGCTGGGAAAATACACATCCAGCACCCGTATAATCAGCACTGGAGCTCCTCGGGGTTGTGTTCTCTCTCCACTGCTCTTCTCTCTCTACACCAACGACTGCACATCTAAAGAC
>NW_015646475.1:0-556 GCF_001515625.1 Sinocyclocheilus rhinocerous | reverse complement strand
AAATAGGTCTTAAGGAAACTTTTGACATCCCGAGGCCACAGGAGGCCGCAATGAGCAAAATAATGCTGCACATTTAAATTGTCAACGCAAGGAAATATCTGTCTATAAAAACACGTGCATTACATCTAAATTAACAAAAAAAAATCAAATATAATTTCGTAAATTGCATAAACAATTATGAACAAAACAGCATCATGTATTTATGCATTGCTTAATCCAAAGAACCGAAGCGCCATTCACACAGATTGATCCAAAGAGCCGAAGCGCCATTCACACAGACTGCATTTAAAAACATATGAGACGCAGTGAAAAGGAATAAACCTCCACAAATTCACGACGTGTTTTCTAAAAGTTTAAACCGTTTTAACTTTGCATGGCTTTCTATACATCTCTTGTGTGAGATGCGAGTGCAGCAGTCATTTGTCCGTCTAAAAAATGCGCTGAATATGCGTTCTGTGTGAATGGCTTGGTTTCGGTTTTAACCTAATCAAGATCTGCTCCGCATTGAGCATCTATATTTCTCTAATATTTTGAATGAATAACGCAGCAGCGGCGC
>NW_015646474.1:0-544 GCF_001515625.1 Sinocyclocheilus rhinocerous | reverse complement strand
TTGAAATCGCATCATATGACCCCTTTAACTGTGATTTTTCTGGTTAAATTATGATTTTTAAAACAGTAGGGAAAAAAACAAACACCAGGTTTGTTGTGCTTCTTTGTAGGGCTGCACAATTTGGCCCAACATTTTCTGCTATTATATACAAATAAATTACACAAAATAAACTTTGCTATGTAACAAAATTTTCATTACTAAAAACCTAAAATAAAGTATTTCATGACTAAAAACCTAAAATATATTTTTTAAGAATAAATATGACAATACAACAATTACAAAATAACACATTTATTTCACAAACTTATTTTACAAAAATCTGGGGATTTGTTAACATGCAGGCAGCCTTTGATTAAAATCATTAGAGAGGTCTAAGGATTTATGATGAAATAAAGCTAAGCCTTCCCCAGCCTCACAAACTATTATTATCAGTGTACAACACTTTTCAGGTTTCCTTGATAAATAGAAAGTTCAAAAGAACAAAATCGATCTGAAATAGAAAATCTTCTTCTTCTTCTTCTTTAAATTTTATTGGCGGTTGGCA
>NW_015646473.1:287561-304114 GCF_001515625.1 Sinocyclocheilus rhinocerous | reverse complement strand
CTAAACATTCAGTGTAATTTGTCAATGTTTTACACTTTGCTCATTCAACACTAATCTTTTACCGTCACTTGTGTCTGAGCTTTATATGTTTTTCAAGCAATGTTATTTCCATTGTGTTCTTGTCACTGGTCTCACCTCTGGACAGGTGTGCTTTTTTCCAAAACGGATGTCTTATTGTTTCGATGAGCGCATCCAGCACGAAGTATAAGTTTTCAGCTGCTTGCAATTTAGCAGGCACTCTGAGCCTTGCCTCTAAATAAGCTTCTTCACTTCCTGTAAACAACACATTTCCAGAGTTTAGTAAAGCATCATCAGTGAACTGTAACAAACGAGTCGGTGATCTGTGTTCAGAAAGCCAACTTACGTTTTTTTATGATGTGCTCTGCGTATCTAAAGTCCATTATCTTTAACTGCTGGGTGTCCGTGTTGATGAGAATATTACTCAGATCTGTTTCATGAAAAATACCACGATCCCAGCAGTGACGCAGAGCAACGGCGAGCTGCCACATGATGAGTCTTGCCTCTTCTTCACTCAGGTGACCTCTGTTTTTTTTGATGAACTTACACAAGGTCACACAGGGATGCGGATTTTCCATTATCAAGACATTCTGTTCCTCCATGATAAACCAGTCATATAACTGTATGACATGGTCGCAGAACGGAGGCCTTTGCAGCATCAACATCGTAGTTGCCTCTTCACACATAGGTTTGAGAAACTCATCCTAAAGAAAAGAGATTGCCCAAAGGTTAGCTGACTCCTAACCAATTTCAAATCTCCTAAACTAATTTGTGATCATTTTTAAAAGTAGCCTGCTTATATAATTTCATAAAAATGCACAAAATAAATTTGATATGATTGTGATGCATCGTGATATCAAATTGAATTGAATCGTTGACATAAGCGTAAACTAATCGAATCGTGAAACCAGTGCTGATTCACACCCCTAGTTTTGATTTGCATTAACGTTGTCAGTTATCTGTTGGGTTGTTTTGTTGTTCAGGATCACCTGTTGGGTTGTTTTGTTGTTCAGGATCATCTGTTGGGTTGATTACAGCTGAATGATTAACTTCTTTCCTAATGTAGAGCTGCTTTATGTTGTTAGTTCAAGTGAATAATTAGCAGGTTTTGCACTGAAGTTCATGTTTCTGGAAGAGACTCAGTGCTGATGCTGTGCTACACAGAAGTCACACAGTAATAGTCTCCTACTATTATTTCTGTATACATGTCAGCTTTGATTTGTATTAACATTGACAGTTACCTGTTGGGTTGTTTTGTTGTTCAGGATACTTCTCAGCTGAAACAGCAGTGCTACTCGACGGATGAGCTCTGCTGCTCTCTGTCTCCACTGGTGAGTTATTTGCACACATGATATTCACTTTCTGCATCTTTGATTCTATAGTACTGTGTATTTGAATACCGTGTAATGAAATCTTGAGAGATTTCTGTCCCTCCATTGACAGTCTACATAAATACCACTCTGTCGCTTAAAAACAAAGAGGACTCGATCATAAAGAGACTCATAAAGACACTCGATCGCTTTATATGATGAACAGATTGAATTTAGGCGTTTTTTTCATTCTCTGCTGTAATAAAAAATGCCTTTAAATTATAATAGATAGCGTTACACTGGGTCAAATCGGTTCGTTCGCGGATGAACCATTAATGAGAGTATTTAACGCTATTTTTATTAAGTGGTGATAACAGCAAGCTCATATATTACGGAATCATCACGTATTCAAAAGGAAAATAAAGGCATTCCGTGTTAAATCCATACGGTTCACGGTTTGTCCCGGGTTTTAGCGCCTCACATTTAAAATCCGTAGGGAAACTGGTCTGAAGAAAACACCTACCTTTCACCAGCAAGTGGTGTGAGAAAACTTGAGAAGAAGCGACGGTGAGTTCGGCGACAGTCTGCGTCTGTCTTCCGTGATTTGGTCAAAAATGTTTTGTGTTTCCTCGGGATATTTGAAATGAGGCAGCGCGCGCTAACGAGTGTGTCGACGGTTAGGAAGTACTGAGCAAGTATACTAGGGATGGGCCATACCTCTTACTTTGATCAAACACTCTCTAGAAGCCGAAGCGCCTGCCCCCTACACTATAAATATACGCTGAAGCTGCGGCTGAGATCGGTTGCTTGTTCACGGTGTAGTGTTTCCTGTACAGTGAATGGCACGTATTGCACAATGTAGGTGAGAGGGAACGATTCAAACAGTGTATGCTTTTGATTGGGGCAAATGAGGTCTGGTTTCACGTTGTGTCACGCGAACTGCGGCAGCGCACACAGTCTGATCTGGACTTTGGCTCAGGTCCAGAGACGCGATAGCACGGAGCGGATCATATGCGCGAGTCGGCATATTATTAAACACTTTTAAAACTACACAGCCTCGACATGATTATGATCACTATTTTGTTTTACTAAGAGTTTCATATTGAATCTAGGGGGTAATCTATTAGACTGTGGCTGTCAAATGCGGCTTTACCGAGCTCAACGGCTCTGACCCGTGCAGATATAAACAAAACGCTATTGGCTTATTTAAAAAGGGGGGCGGGGCTGCCCGATATGTCCCGCCCTGTCTTCCTGTTTCAGTTGAAATTATGTCACCACATAGAATAACGCAGCGTGTTTCAAGGCACTTCAGGGGACCTTTAATATCCAGCGATATCGTCGACTTGATTGCACAGACACTATTTAAACTGAACTGAGCACTGAATTCAATGATGAACTGCCTTTAACTGAAAATTGAGTGTTTACTATTATCATTTTGCATTATTCACACACTATTTTCCTAATTAATGCTGTTCAGTTGCTTTGATACAATCTGTATTGTTAAAAGCGCTATATAAATAAAGGTGACTTGACTTGACTTGACATGTTTTAGCTTGACGTTTGTTCAATGCTTTTTAAACGTTACTGTGTTTCAAGCATTCCCATCATGTTTGCAAAATAATAAAATGGAACATTTACTTAATGTATTCTGTAATGTTCACACAGATAAGAAAAATGTTTTAATAGGCTACATAAAAAAAAAAAAAAACCTGGGTATTTTGTATGTTCAGACAACATTCAGAAATATAATTTCATAATTGAATGAGAACATTAGCAAAACGTTTTTAGAACACAATTTTATGATTGTGGTGTACCTGAGTCTAAATCGAAGTATATATTCTAAGTCTAAGAATATTATTGTTGATATTCAGTTTATATTCTCTTGACGAACATATATATTCAGAAACGAGAAGTGTGGAGCTTCATTTAGCCTCGTGTAGCCTATTAGTAATGACAACAAACCATAGATAATACATCAAATTCAATATTTATAAAAACTGTATGCTGTATTGTACAAAGATATATCTTTCAAAATCATTGTGGCTAATTAAAGCAGCAGTATCCCAGCTCATTTGTTGTTTGTATGCTGTGAGTGATTTGTAAAGACAGATGGACAGTTAAAGCAGAGACACATGTTGCAGTAAATCAATCTGATCTAGCCTGATATAACTGATACAGTATAAGGCACTTATGCTTGAGATTAATGAATTACACTCACAATAAATAAAATCAGACGTGCTGTGGTTCAGAAATAACCCTGTTCAAATGACGTGATCTGAGATTAATTCCACACAGGGTTGATAACCAGGTTAGAGATGTAGTGTTGAAATTTAATATATTACATTACTTGTTCAATTAAAAATATTTATAGTAGGCATTATTCATGAAACACGAGCGGAACGAAGTTCTGCGTAAACTGTTCGTAAAGTGAACTTTGCTGATCATGAGTTTGATTCTCAAGGAAGAAATATGATCAAAATATATATGATGTTGATGTATGCATTTCTGGGAAAAAAGTGTCTTCTAAATTAATAAAAGTAATGTAAAAGAAGGCCAATTTACCCAAGAATGAAAAAATGAGGAATCAAGCTACTCTTATATGATACAGTGCTTGTGTTGCTCCTCATTTGGACAGGTGTGTCTGTTAAAGGACTAAATGTAAAGCACTCTTCATCATCAGAGAGACAGTGTCTGCTGTTATGGAGTCGGTGTAATGGGACGAGAGCACTCGCACCAGACCGGCGTGATCACAGAAGAAAACAACATCGACGTGAAGGCTTTAGATCGGTGTACTGTAATATAGGAATGATGAATAACCAAATTATGCTTTTGTTATGCAAAAAATTAGTAGCACTGATGTATTTAGTATGGAGTTGCATATAGTTATGCGCCACATTATTTTATTAACATTTGTTTTTCATACAGAAGTTTAATGTGCTTTTACTCAATGGGCCTCATTCATGAAACACAAGCAGTATGAATGTCTTAAAAGCTTGTGAAACCCCACATGATAAAATACTATAGTAATTTATAGTAAATACTATAGTGTTTTTGAACCATACTATAGTAAAGTACTTGAATTAATTTGTTGTGGTAATTCTATAGTTGCTGTGGTAATATAAAAACTATAGTAATATAAACAAATTACTTTACCCAATACTGTACTAAGTTTTCTACAACTGAAGTATAGGCCCACTACAGTATTTATTACAGTTTATCAGTTCATTATAGTATGCTGTAGCATTCAAATTCAAAGTGTTGTAAATAAATACTATAATATATAAAGTATAATACACTCTACTATAATATGGTTCAAAACACTATAGCATTTACTATAAATTACTATAGTATTTTTTCATGTGGGGTTTCACAAGCTTTTAAGACATTCATACTGCTTGTGTTTCATGAATGAGGCCCATTGAGTAAAAGCACATTAAACTTCTGTATGAAAAACAAATGTTAATAAAATAATGTGGCGCATAACTATATGCAACTACATACTAAATACATCAGTGCTACTAATTTTTTGCATAACAAAAGCATAATTTGGTTATTCATCATTCCTATATTACAGTACACCGATCTAAAGCCTTCACGTCGATGTTGTTTTCTTCTGTGATCACGCCGGTCTGGTGCGAGTGCTCTCGTCCCATTACACCGACTCCATAACAGCAGACACTGTCTCTCTGATGATGAAGAGTGCTTTACATTTAGTCCTTTAACAGACACACCTGTCCAAATGAGGAGCAACACAAGCACTGTATCATATAAGAGTAGCTTGATTCCTCACTTCTTTCCTCCATCTGTAAAAAATATAACATTATTAGCCATTGCTATAGTGAGCTGCTGCAGAGAATCAGCGAACATCAGCTGGAATTTGGCTGTTTCTCAATCAAAGCTCAAAAATCATCTCAAATGCGTGATCTCAAAAGACTTATGAACTACTTCATGTATAGAATTTTTTGATTGAAAGTATGGCTACTTGTTTCTGCCACATGAGGGAAAAAAGGAGATTTTATAAACATTATATAAATGGAAACAATGTCATATTTATAAGATAAAAAGTCAAAATGATGGTGTACCAATATAATAATAATAATACATTTATTTTGTATAGTGCCTTTAAAAGGGTGCTTTCTCAAAGCGCTTTACAACACAAGCAAACACAAGCCAAATTAGAACACAAAAATACAGAATGACAATCAGTTAAAAGCAAGTCGGAAATAGAACGTTTTAAGATGAGATTTAAAAATACCTAACGAATTTGCTTCTCTGATGTCAGCCGGGAGAGAATTCCACAATTTGGGGGCGTAAGATGAAAAGGCCCGATCACCCCTAGAACGCAGCCGTGTTTTAGGAACGACTAAAAGACCACTCTGAGAAGATCGCAAGTTGCGACTGGGTGTATAAGGAATTAAAAGCTCAGCCAAGTCTGAGGAGCCAGACCATGCAGTGCCTTGTATGTTAACACAAGAACTTTAAAATCAATTCGGAATCTTAGCGGGAGCCAATGCAACAATTCCAAAACAGGACTTATATGATCAACAACCCTGGCCCCAGACAGAATTCTATAGCTGCCAAATTTAGTAAATATTGAAGTTTGTTACAGGTTTTTTTTCAACTGCTTACACAAATTTTCAAAACATTGCCTCTTTTTTTCTTTACACTTTACTTTTTAATTTACTTTGTAACTCCAGAGCAACACCGTCAACAGACAAAGCTAAAGATCCAGCATTACGCAATTTATGGGGAGAGCCGAGAAGCATAACTTCTGTTTTGGAACTATTCAAACACAAGAAATTGTCAGACATCCATAACTTAATCTCAGAAATACAATGTGAAAGATGGGAAATGTTCACATCTTGACCCGGGTTTGAGTGGATGTAAATCTGCGTATCGTCGGCGTAAAAATGGTAGTTAAGGTCGAGAGGTATTAATAATTGACCAAGAGGAAAAATATAGATGCTGAAAAGCAAGGGACCAAGTATTGAGCCCTGAGGGACACCATAAAAACAAAGTGACTACAATGAGTTAAATAGGATCTGAGCCAATCCAGAGCAGTCTCCATCACCCCGAAGACCGATTCAAAATACCAAGTCATAATTATGAGACACGTTCAATGATCATGAGGTAAAAGTCAAAATTATGACAGTTGAAATCATGAGGTAAAAGTCTAAATTAACATAAAAAGTCAAAATTATGAGAAAAGAAGTCATAATTATCACATAAAACATGAATTTGTGAGATAAAATTACAGCTCGGATTCTAACTGTCAAAATTCTGAGATAAAAATGCCTTAGTTAACTTAATGCCAACAATACCTCTTATCTCATCATTTTGACTATCTGCAGTTTGAACCGTGAAGGTAGAGCTGCAGTTTAACCAGCAGTCAACGACTGGATTACCAATAATTGACTTAGCATCCCATAAATTTTACTTTTTATGTCAGAATTTAAAGTTTTTAAGACATAATAGACTTTTAAAATATGACTTTTCAAAAATATGATTTACGAATGCATGATTTTTCCCCCCCATATGTGGCAGAAATGGACTTCAACCTGGAAGTCCTAGATACTCTATGCTTTCATTGTATAGAGAAAAACAGCGTGAATATTCTTCGAAACATTTTGTTGCTTAAAAGAGAGAAAATGTAACTGGTTTGGAACGTCAAGAGGGTCTTTTACTTTTGGCTAAACTCTTCCTGTTAATGTTGTTTCCCTGCTGTATTGAGGCTCTTGTCTGACAGGTTTGAAGAGGCTCTGCTGTGTTTCATCTGCAGTCTACACATGCAGAGCTCCAGTGCCATCATCTCCTGATGTTAGTTTGCTGTGGTGTACTGTTAGTACCCCTCTGCTTCCATTCATCCAGTCTTTAACACTTTGTTATTCAAAAGTTGACTAGAATGGGCGAGTTTCTTTTGCTGCATCTTCTATTACACACATCATTTTCTTTGAATATCATATATATATCTGGATCAATGACAAACAAGTATGTCAGAGATGATAAAAAGGAAAAAAGCTATTTTAAACAAATTTTAAACAAATAGGCCTAGACATGTAATTTTCATATTCATTACTAATAGTTTTTTTAAAATCCTATTTTTAAAAAGAATAATAACATATTTCCCTTAGGATATTCAGGTTGTTGTGTCTGTTTAATATTATGACTTTTTTTTCAAAATATGAATTATCAGTTTGTGAATATTATGGACATTTCACAACCCTGAACCAATTTTGATAATTGAATAACACTAATATAATTTATTATGAAATAAAACTGCTTCATGTTTTATGGTTTTTAGAAATTAATGTTTAATTTCTAATGTTTGTTTTTAGTTTTTTTATTATTATTATTATTATTTTATTTTTTTTTATTATTTTTTTTGTTTGGTTAAATAAACCAGATACTGAAAACATGATCATCATAAAAAAATATGTTTATGCTATTGTTTGTATGAAACAGTGTTATTTTAGTATCATTGATAAACTATTACAGTTGTTGTAAATATTTTGAAATAGATTTAATCTTTACATTTTCAGTTTTCATTTTAATTTGAGTTAAAGTTTTAGTCACTTTGTTGCATATTTTTGTCTTTATTATTATTATTTTTCAAAATATCTATAGTTTTATTCGCATAAAAGAGACAAAATTCCACATCCAGACACTTGCACAGATCTTACAATTTTAGTAATACTAAAATCAGAATTTAGTTTATTTTAAGCACAACGCATTTTTCTTTTTGTCCACAGTTTTTCTTCGATTTTAGTTTCAGTTTATTTCAGTGCTTTAACATTAAACTAAACGAAAGTAAGAAATGTTGCCTTAGTGACTAGCTGAAGTAAAAAAAAAAAGTATTTTAAAAAGTATTTCATTTCAGTTCATGTTTACTTTATTTGAAGTAATGAAAATGTTTTAGTTTTGGTTAATGATAATAGATAATACGTGTTTTTGAAGTACATTTACAGCTGGAGTCCAGTCACTGAGGTGTCCCTGAGGTGTGTGAGGTGTACCTCAGAGGAGTGTGCCGTTCACGTGAGGAGTGTGGAGGGTCTTAGACACCGAGGGTCCGTGCCCTGCTCCAGACAGGACCTGCAGCTGCACTCTGTACTCGCTCTGGGGCTGCAGCGCGTCTACTGTCAGAGAGCGCTGATCCTGAGGCACAGGTTCATATTGAGTGTGTTTAGAGTGCTGCTGTGTTGTGTGATTGGTCAGTCAGGCGTGTGTGTGACTCACGGGGGGCAGGAGGTGTGTTTGGGAGACGAGCGTGCCGTTGGTGCTGCTGCGGGACACTTTGAGCCAGGAGAGCTGGAATCCAGTGATGGGGGTCTGTCCCGTGCTCTCTGGAGACACCTGCCAGCTAAACACGGCCTGCACCGAGCCGTTCGCCGGCTGAAACCATGCTGCCAGCTTCTCTGGCCGCTGCAGGCCTTTCTTACCCTGAGGACGGCGCTCTACGGCAACATATTGCACTGGGATGAACCATAAAATACATAAATTCTGTCATGTGTTGCAAAAATCTGGGGGGATCTCAAACTGTCTGGCTCACATTTCACTACAAACTCAAACTCAAACATTAAAAAGGCCAAATTCTATGACTTTTTATATCATAATTAGGACTTTTTCATTCCAATTTGGATATACAATCTTCTAAATCTACTTTTTACCTCACGATTTTGACTTTTATGTCATAATTATGACTTAGTATCCCATAGGTTTGACTTTAGATTTAATAATTGAAATGTTTTATGTCAGAATTATGGATTTTACCTCATAATTTGTACATTTTATGTCAGTTTTCACGTTTAATGTCACAGTTTTGATTTTTGTCAGTTATATATGTATGTATTTATTTATTTCTTAAATTATTATTATTATTTTTTGACTTGTAACTATAACTATGGCTTTTAACTTTTTTTTTTTTTTTAATTAAGCCTATTTTAAGGGTAATTTTTAGGAGTAAGGAGATTTTTTTTATTCTAGGTTCAAAATAATCACTTAAAAATAATCATAATGACAAATTATGAGATAAAATGTTGAAATTATGACATTAAAAAGGCCTAATTATGACATAAAAAGTTAATGTAATGTCATAATTAGGACATTTTATTTAATAATCTTTACTTTTCATGTCATAATTAGGACTTTTTAATTCCAGTTTGGATATACAAGCTTCTATATCTACTTTTTACCTCACAATTTTGCCTTTTATGTCAGTATCCCATAGGTTTGACTTCAGATTTAATCATTTTAATGTTTTATGTCAGAATTATAGACTCATAATTTTTTACATTTTATGTCAGTTTTAACTTTTAATGTCACAATTTAGATTTTTGTCATTCTATGTATATATGTATTTATTTATTATTACTATTATTTTGACTTGTAATTATAACTATATGGCTTTTAACCTTTTTTTAACATTTAAAAACAATAAGCCTATTTTGAGGGTAATTTTTAGGATAAAGCTGTTTTTTTTCAGTCTGATATTACTGTAATTGTGTAATATTTTATTCTATAATTTTATTGTATTAAATTATTTTTTGTTGTTATTATTGTTGTACATCCTTTAATTTATGCTGACTTTAGTTTAAATCACTATTGAGAATAATCAAAATGACAAACAAACAAAAATAAGACATCCGGACACATTACAGTAATCACAATAAGATTTTTATTTTATTTTATTTTTGCTTTGCATTAATAAAAACTGGACTTAATGTTTGCAATTAAAATAATAAAAGAGGCTTAATTTATTTATGGAGAATATCTTCTCTTTTTCCCCCTTTTGATTTTATGGTGAAATGTGACATTTCTATGCGATTGACCCAGCTAATGTGGCGTGATTAAAGCTTTTGTGCTAGATATCATCTTACCATCTCTGGCGCAGGCAACAGGTTTTTTCCGTCGGCCCATCAGCGATGAGCAAAGTGGGGTGGTTACAGAGGTCATGACCTCTGACCTCTGCTCTTGTCCCGTAACGGGCTTCACTGCCACGCGGTACTTACAGGCAAACAGCAGGCCAGTAATCACAAAATGTGTTCCCTGAAGAGCAGAAACAGCAGAGTTATTCCTCAGTACAACAGTATACCGTCTGTGGCTAAGAATGAAACGAGAGAGTACATGAGAAATGCTCTGTGGAAAATGAATCAGATAACCGATAACCCATCCGTACCATAATGATATCACACATTTCTATTGTGTCCGCTGCCAGTGTTGACAGATCATGTGTGGAAATACAGCGCTCGTGGGCAGTGCTGCCATTATCTCTTACACTATTCAGCTGCATAAACTTCAGCGAACAAAGAAATCAGATGCAGGAACAAGAATCCTTCTGAGGGTAAATTCAAGGGTCACATGCAGGTTTGATAGTGACATCAACTCTTTAGCATTAGTATCTGTGCAGTATAAAATGCAAGTCGATATGATGGTTGTGAGGCATTAAATTAATAGTTCACCACATTCTGGCATCATTTTTTCACCTTTCCAAACATTGTTTTTTTCCTGTGGCCAAATTTTACGTTTAGGGTCTCAGACTATTGTACTTGCCATACAAAAACCACCATCAACATTTTTTTTGTTTTTGTTTAGACATCTGTAATTTATCAGAGTATTATATTTTGGCAAATTTCACTACAATTTCAACATTTCAGTACATTCCAAAGCACAATATCATACTTTTTACTCCACTGTGTTTCATAATAAATCACATTGTTGCTGAAAGAAACCGGAGACACAAAAGCGATGTCTGATTCATGAACGAGCTGATTCATTTCAATGAAATTGAATATTTTATTATTTTGACTTGTTTGCACACTTTTATTATAATAAGTAAAAACATATTGTCCTGAGATGCTTATTATAAGTAAAATATAATACGTTATATAAGTTATTATAAGTAAAAACACATTGTGTTTTTAAAATTTCAGATTTTGAGAGTGTATGTTTTGGTAATAAAATAAAATGTTTGCTTGGATGTAGACTGATACATATTCTATGTCGTCATCAACTAATCTCCCTTATTGTGGGATTAATTATATAAAATTGCAAAATAAATAAATAAGGTTCATCGATCAGTACTTTTTACTTTTAATATCTTGGTACATAAAAAAATCAAGACTTTTTTGAAAGAAAAAAAAAAACCATGACTTTTTTTGACTGAAAATGAGAGTATGTAAGTGAAATAAAAAATTTAAGACATGTACGTGAAATAAAAATGTATAAAATAAAATAAATAAAATAAAATACATATAAATAAATAAATAAAATGGCCCCTTCAGACTTCTTGGCAAGAAAGTAAACTGTAAACCAATGAGACACACCTGAACTATGGCTGTTTTCTCGCCTTTCGTCACATTATGGGCACAAACTTCAGGAAACCATCTCAGAATATATGAACTGGAATCCTTCTGGCTTTCTACAGGAAGAAACATTGAGAAACAAGAAATGTTGTAGGTAATGTTTTTCTGTTTCTGAGGCAGCATGAACACATTTTCACGGACCGGCTACATTTTGCTCCGAGCTCCCTGTTCTGTACGCAGGCAACATGACATCTTCCTTCGAACCCGCGTCAGGTCGCCATCTCCCTTCATCTGTTTTTGATTTCACACTCATACCGGCATTATTAAATCACTCTCCATGCCTTTCTTTCCAGGAGATAACAGTAAATCAACACCCTGTATTTATGGGCACTTGCGGTTTGACTGGAATCTTCTCTTTGAAGACCATCATGTTGCCAAATGTGTATTTTTGGAACTCATGTACTAAGCAGATCGTGAATAATCTGCTGGAAAGAGTCTAGAGAGGACATCCCTGCGAGATTGTCTTTTTATGCCGGATAGATAATATTTATGTTTGGTAACGTTCTTCCATAAATCATCAGTCATGCTGTTGCTTTGCTTTGGCGGTGACTTGTTTAAGGACACACATGGATCCGATGGATTGTCAACAAACACATACGCTTTGCGTGACCGGTGTGAAGTCATGTGAGCGTGTTTTTTGTTAGGAGACAATTTTTGCAGAGACGTAAACTTCGAATGACCTCAGACGTATGTCCTTAGTGTACATGCCAGTGCAGAAAGAAGCTGACTTGCCTGTGATTCGGCTCTT
Organism: Sinocyclocheilus rhinocerous; assembly: GCF_001515625.1. Lineage (NCBI taxonomy): Eukaryota > Metazoa > Chordata > Actinopteri > Cypriniformes > Cyprinidae > Sinocyclocheilus > Sinocyclocheilus rhinocerous. Next base: position 291,680 of record NW_015646473.1, on the reverse strand, counting down.
CCAGAAGACCTTGACCTGCAGCTGGTTGTCGTGATAATGAGGGGCGGCCGCTTCCAGCCTCAGGATACTGGGAGAGGAATGGGACACGGGAATCTCATTGGAGAACTCTCCGGAAAGGTGGACATTCCCATTTGAGGATGCTAGAATGAGATAGGAGATTCACTTACATTTCCCAATAGTCTTTATTATTTTAAAAAGCAACTTTTCAGATTAAAATTTTCTAAATTAATGACTAAGTACTACATATGTGGCATGGAAGTGACCGAAAAACAACCTGGTGACCAAAAATACCCGGCTAATTTATGAAGCCTATTTTTAGCACCAGACTTTTACAACAAATTTAGTTGTACTGCCTCTAATTTACAAAGGGTAACTTCAATAAAACCACTGTATGTCACTAGCTATGTTTCCATCACCTTGCTTTTATGTGCATTTTGAAGTATCGCATCAGAAACGAGTCATGGAAATGGCAAATTTCGAAAAGAAAAAAAAAATCAATTAATTTACTAAAAAGTTTTTACGTTTGCTTGAGGTGGTTTTTGATTTGTGTGAAAAAGGGTTAATGTGAATAATAGGAGATGGAAACGCATTTGCCGAATTAATTTCTCCATGCACATCAAAAAAGTCATGTGACTTTGCGCAATGGGACAGCAAAACCTGACTATCCAGCGGACCGATCTCGTTGCACAGCATCTGAAATGTTGTTATGATCATTCTGAAAAGCCTGAGCAAAGCCTGTTGTCAAAGTACTTCTGTATAAGCATCTTACACGACTGCGTTCCCAAACAGCAGCATCCACCTCCGAAAGCAATCGCTGCATTTATTTTGTTTCGTCTGCTCGCTCTGAGGCGCAAGTAATTTATTATATATGAAAATTATTATATTCAGTGGCTTCTCCTAGTTTTTTTTTGCGATATTTAGTGCCAGTTAATCAGGAAGTGACGATTTTGTTCTCTTTGACTCGTTGGATGGAAACAGTGCTTTATTCGCAAATGTTTTGTGCGATATTCCAATTTTGCGCATAAGTTAAATTCACAACTTTGGATGGAAACCTGGCTACTGTCATTAATCTCTTTACAAAGGTTAAAATGTTTTGGGTTGAAATGTGACTATCGCATGTTTCCTTGAGATTTACCATCATCGATTAAACAAAGTTCTTTACACTCTAATTCTTGTGCTTCAACAAAAATATGAGCTTTATACTGTATGTGTCACGAGACGCTACTGTGAGGAGCACGGAGCGAGGAACGAGGTCCCAGCTGTATAATCAGCTCACCCTCAGCCGCGCTGCAGTGGGTGGTGCTCCACTCCACGCTCTCTTTGTCCGCAGCATTCTCCCTCGTGGCGGGCTCTGTTGCCGGCTCTCGCACCTTGACTGACGTCATTTGCAGCTCCGGCTCCGCGGTGATCCGTTGCTCTGTCGCTCCATGCGGCAACGGCTCGTCGGCCTTGGTGAGCTCGGGCTCTCTGTCAGAGGTGGGCTCTGACATGCGCTCCGCGCAGCGGGGAGATGGTGGGCTGGGCACTGGGTCAGGAGTGGATCCGGCGAGATCATTCACGGGGCAGATGGTGAATGGCAATCCATTTCTCGCCAGAATACACTCCACGAAGGCGGCGAAATCCGCTCGAGGACCATCCTTGGACAATGGCGCTCTGCACGCGGTGTTCAGGCAGGCGTCATAGAACGTGCAGAGCGCGTAGAGAGGGGGCAAGTCGGCTTCCAGCTCTGTTTGCCAGTCTATAAGGTCCCCCTCGAAGTCCAGCAGTTCCAGCTGTATAATCAGCTCACCCTCAGCCGCGGTGCAGTGGGCGGAGCTCCACTCCGCGCTCTCTGTGTATATGGCATTCTCCCTCGTGGCGGGCTCTGTTGCCTGCTCTCGCACCTTGACTGACGTCACTTGCAGCACCGGCTACGCGGCGATCCGTTGCTCTGTCGCTCCATGCGCCAATGGCTCATCGGCCACGGCAAGCTCGGGCTCTCCATCAGCATGTCGTCCGGATAGCTGGTGAGTTCGGCGAGGGCCAGAAACAGTCTGGTATGGCCCTCGAGCGATCTTTCCCCCTGCTCCAGCAGGAGGAGGAGGTATTCAGGGCGGTTCAGCATAACAGATATATTTATGGAAACAAAAAACACTGGGTAAAAAGGGAAACAAAAACGGAGGGAACACACGGAGGTAACTGTTTATGGTCTGGTATTCTGTCAGGACTGCGCTACTGTGAGGAGCATGGAGCGAGGAACGAGGAGACGAGGAGTTGACTTCAAACAAAGAGAATTTAATTAACATCCATGGAACAAGGAACACACACACGTAGCCGGGAAATACGAACATACAATTCCAGACAGCCTCAAAAAGCACAGACAGGACCTTAAATACATTGGGTAATTGACAACACAAAGAGAGCAAATATTTTATTTCTGACACCCCTTAATTTACAACCTTTTCAATTTATACTCCATAAAACTGATTGAATGTCAAAATTGGCGCACAATCTGAAAACAATTAATTATGAAGTTTTATAATTGGAACTTTCCAAACATGCATCTAAATCTTTCTAAGCGTGCAGATGTTCAGAGTTCTTACAGGTGGCTGCAGCAGTGAAGAAGGAGAGGTGAGCTCGGCTGCTCTTGAGCCGATTCTGACCCCAGTAAGAGATGGCCTGAATCTGTGCAGTGTAGTGCGTGTTGGGCTGTAGACCCTGAAGCTCCATCTGAGTTACATCCTACAGGAAATAAAAATAAGACATTATTATTAAAATGGTTTAGCACTAAGACATAAAAAATTAGTTTTGCAGTAGTCATCCATGTAGCAAAATAAGGTGGATCTTCAACTCCAATTCTGGAGGGCCAGTTTCATGCAGACTTTATAACCAGTACCAATTAAACACACCAGTCTGTAATTTGCACGTAATCCTAAACAACTTATTTATCTTGTTTGGGTAGGGTTAGTGCTAAACTAAGCAGTACACTGGCTCTCCAGGACTGGAGTTGAAGAGCCCTGCCTAATACCGTCCAGGCTACTGACAGAGGTTTTTTCTGTATGTCCGAAACCCCTGTGCTTGCATCCACATTCTAGTACTACTGGATCTTACTGCTGTCTTTGACACGATAGATCATGACATTCTCTTGAATAAGTTAGAGAATTTTGTTTGCATTAGTGGACTGGCATTAGCATGATAAGGATTTATGCTTATCTGACCGTTACCACTTTGTTTCAAGTTAATGAAGAAATGTCATCAATCACAAGGTAAATATGGAGTGCCGCAGGGCTCAGTCTTAGGTCCTCTGCTTTTTTGTACATGCTTCCTTTAGGAGACATTATTGGGAAACATGGAATTAGTTGACACTGTCATGCAGATGATACTCACACTGTTAGACCTTACCAGGCATTTTTACAGTAATATATTGGCAACACTGTTGCCAGCTAGTTACTGTAGGTCAAACATCTACACTAAAACCTTGCATTGTAAATATACATAGTATATGTATATACTGTTAACCTGCTGTTAACAAGCAGAATCACTGAAGTAAAGAGGAACAATATAGAATAGTAAAATACAGTAATTAACTGTTAATTGTGTAGTTATTTACTGCAGTATAGTTTACAGTATTTTACTGTAAAGATACCATGGATTAAATTAAAACTCTTCATTTCTAGAAGCCGGCTTCCTTAAATTAGCCAACTGCCAATTCAGTTCATAAACTAAAATTTTTAACATGAACATATTAATACTTTGAACATATTTCACTTGAGTCTACTTAAAAATAATATATCTTAAAGGGGTCATATGATGCTATTTAAATTTTTCCTTTCTCTTTGGAGTGTTACAAGTGTTATTGGTGCATAAAGAAGATCTGTAAAGTTGCAAAGACTAAAGTCTCAAATCCAAAGAGATATTCTTAATAAAAGTTAAGAGTCAACCACGCCTACCTAAAACGGCTCGTTCTAACACGCCCCCACATATCTACGTCACGATGTGGGAAGATTTGCATAACGCCACCCAAATGTTCACGCAAAGAAAGAACGCGTAACTTTTATTCTCACTGTAGTATTGTTGCTGCCGCCATGTCGTGAAGGCGCTGTGTCTGGTCGCTGAGGAAATACATCAACTTCGCGCTGT
>NW_015646473.1:243507-287437 GCF_001515625.1 Sinocyclocheilus rhinocerous | reverse complement strand
CATCACAGTATGGTAAGGGGCGTAACATTTCCGGCACACGCTTGAGGTATTCAGTCAATCACAACGCACTGGATAGCTGGCCAATCACAGCACACCTCGCTTTTCAGACTGATGAGCTTTGTAAAAATCGACACATTTCAGAAAGGCGGGGCATAGAGGAGAAACAATAATGTACAGTATGTACATAAACACATTTCATTACACCAAATACAGAAAAGAATGTTCTTTTTAGCAACATCATATGACCCCTTCAAGGTAAAAATAACTGAATAAAACACAACCATTAAATGATCAAAATTAAACTTCTTGCAGATAACAGCTAGTTAACCTAAGCACCCATGTATGTGCAATATGAGCTAACAAAGAGATTTTCACTATATCAGCAACTACAGCTACTGCCTTTAAATAAAGCAATATGTATCATATTATCAGCGTTTCTTGTTCTTCTCCTGGACTGAAGCACAGGCTCTACTCTTCAGCACAATGGTAACCTTACAAAACTCAAACAGAAGCTCTTTAAATCCCAACAGAACATTCAGCACTAACAGATCTCTCCTATATCATTGTGCGTAAAAACACAGAATAACATTTAATTTCAGCATTTACTCTCCTTTTACTGAGATCAAATCGCTGTTAGGTTTCACAGTGCATTGCTGCTTTTACTTGACTTTACAGTAAACTACTGGCAACAGTGTTGCCAGTGTATTACTGTTTTACAGTTTGTTTGCCATACAATTAATTGACAGTTTATTACTGTTAAAATAAATTTTGTGGGTGTATCTTTTTATCTTACACATTTAACCCTTTCAACCCCACAGGAAAATCCTGTAGTGTCCACACTACAAAGAGAAAAAGTAACACTGATGCAGGGTTCCAGTGAGATAATTAAGTGAATATGTAAGTAATTGCTGAGTATTAGTGATGAACACCTGCTGTTAACAAGCAGAATCACTGAAGTAAAGAGGAACAAGAACAGAACCCTGAAAAGAGACGAGCAGAAACACAAGAACTACAACTGACTTCCAGCCATTACACATTATTACACTTATTACTAACTAGTTTGACTTTATTTCTGTCAAACGTCTACAGAAGCTCTTATTGATAATTAGCAGAGGTTGAGATGTTTGTGTTTTATTGAAAACGTTTGGTCTGAATTACCGTTTTTGTGGTCAGTGTTTGCTTCAGTAGGGCTCTTGACTTCTTAATATTAGCTATTTCTCTGGCTGTGCTAACTGTGTGTTTGCAAAGCACATTTATTACAGCAAAACCAGAGCAAATAAGATGATCAGTGAATGCTGGTTATATATTGATGATGAAGTGCTCATCATGTAGCTCCTTGATTCACTAATTTCATTGTGTCTAATGCCTTAACAAATTTACTACATTACTAACACAGTTAAAAATCTTGTAAATGAATGATTAGCAAAACATTGCTCAATCTCATACAACAAAATCACAGAGCTACTGCAATCAATAGACATAAAAACACATAAAACACCCATGTAACTACATTAAACGAGAACAGAGATTCAAAGGAGTCCACCATAATTCTGGCATCATCATAATACAACCAATATCATCTGATCCATTTAGTCTTACCATAGGAAATGTGCTTTTTGAACACACAGTTCCAGCAGACAGAAAATGTCTCAACGTAAGCGTCAAGGTTCAAGGGCACAACTAAAGCAAACACTGACCTCCGTAACGGTAACTGGTTTCACACTCCATGTAAAAGGGTCTTAAAGCTGAAGCTGGAAGTCAGTTGTTGTTCTTGTGTTTCTGCTTGTTTCTCTTTTTTCTGTTCTTGTTTCTCTGTCCTTCAGTGATTCTGCTTGTTATCATCGGGTGTTCATCAGTGTCTGAATTCACTCACTTCCTTTCATTCCCTCGGTCAAGTAAACTAAATTAACTTTTTAACCCAACAGTTGGGTTAGTCCATATTTGACCCAACATTGGGTTGAAACAACCCAGCATTTTTTAGAGTGTAGGGAATAGTGAATGAGGGTATAGGGTGTGATTTTGAACACAACCTCTTAGTGCCTACTTTGAGCTCTGTTAATTCACAGTATATTCCTGTAGGCTGCTTTCACGAAAATGACAAGTATTACCCAGAATGCATTGTTTTCTACAGTATATTACTGTTTTTATAGAAAGTGGTAAGTTACTGTCAGAATTTGGCCATTTTTCTATAGCAAGGGTTGACAGTGCAGCTTGTGTAAATAGGTTTAGCATTTCACTGTGTTCCAAAGTTTAGTGAACTCACATGAAGACATTTGAGCAATAGAAGATTGACATATCTTAGTTGAAAGAACACAAATTTGCATGAAAGTGATTGTATATTTTTTATATTTTGGATTATTGTTTGTTATATGTTTTACGTAAAAAAAATCTTGTTATCTTCTACGGTTAAGAACCTTGGTATACTGCTTGACAGCAATCTGCTGTTTAAGGCATATCCTTGCTTTTGATTTATAAAGCTGATAATCTGTTTCATGCATTCATGACCTCAAAACTAGATTATTGTAATGTGCTACTGGGTGGGTGTCCTACAGGATTATTATATATGAAAATAAAGCAGTTAGAGTGCTTACTAGAACAAAGAAATATGATCATTTCAGTCAAATTTTAGTGTCACTACATACATTTCAGGAATTCTGCTATAATTATTTATAAAGCTTTGAATGGTCTGGCTCTGCAATACCTAAGTGAGCTCAAATCACACTATATTTAATCATGTTCATTCTGGTCATTTGATAACACCAAGAATGTCAAAATTCTCTGCAGGAGGTAGATCCTTTTCCTGTTTGGCTCTGAAACTCTGGAATAGCCTTCCTAGAAATGTTTGGGATTCAGACACACTCTGTCAGCTTAAGTTTACAGTACAGATCCATCTCTTTAACCAAGCATACACCTAATTCATCACCTAAACACATGGTTATGCTGCATTAGTTAGGTCAACCGGATTTGAAAACACTTCTCATAAATCAGAATTATTATGTGAAGGGTATCTATGCTAATATGAGTCATTTCATATGAGTCATTCATTTAAAATGAATTGCTTCAAGCTGGACAACAGTTGAAAATATCTATGCTATCAATGAAACCCTCAGTACTAGGAGGTAATTTACCAACAACACAGCTTATAAACACCTAATGTAGTTTTTCATTAATGTTTTCAGCTTTCTACTTTTCTTTCACAGAACAACCTGCTGGCTGACAAATAATCTGGGTTTAAATGCTGACAATCCACAGAGACTGTCTTGCTGTCAGTTGTTTAAACTCTGTGGCTGAGAGTCGACTCCAGATCATGGGTCCTACAAGACGTTAACGTTTCACAGAGTTATGAGCTAACCACATCAACTAACCACTGGGGTGCCTCAAGGTTCAGTTCTTGGTCCCCTCCTCTTCTCCACATATACAAGTGGAGTAGTGAGTAGTGCCTGGTGGTACTATCACTATTAAGTACAAAGTTGCTTACTTGAATCATCATCTGCATATTCTTCTGTGGTGGAACATTTTTCCAACCTCCACCCAATCTGCTCACTCGAGACCATGACAACGTGAGGTCTATGTTGATTTGAAAACATGTGGAGCCCAGCTGGTCTCCTCAGTGCAAGATTCAAGAACTGGTGTAGATATCTTAGAGTATCATTTTGGGGTATCTGACTGGCATTTCATCACAGAGAACATGTACAAATAACGTGAGTTATTTCTTTTAAACTAGATATATCCAGCACCCTTGCTTTTCTAAACATTAAAACCTTACAATGAGTTTGTCCAGGAAGTCACACTATATAACTTTATCATGTTATCTTCATCAATTACTGTTATATTTCAAATAAAGACTACATATGGATAAGTTTCTGTACAAATATGAGACAAATAGTGCTGTTCTGTTAAATAAGCCATACTTTTGTCATTCCTAAATTCTGAAATAACAGACATATAGGGCCACTGTGCATTTAGTTTCAACTAAGTTGTGTTTTTTGGATTGAATAGATTCTTAATTCCAGGCAGTTTGAAAATGATCTGACATTTTCTACTACTCTCAATAACTCTTAAATGCTTGCAGTGATCCACTCTGAGAACAAAAATCTGTCGGCTGAAATAGGCCTTTATAGGCTACTGTTCAATAAAATAGATTGCTTTCTCAGACACAGAGGTTATTGCATTGTAAAAACAAATTACCTAATCAAAACCATTTGAGAGCTGTGGCTTTCAGGAGAGCACTTGGAATACAATAAAATATGCTGATCACTAGGCCAGCTGCGTCTTTGTTTTGCGGTCGTGGTGGGGAACCGACTTAACTGGCTTTAGCGCTTTACTACATCACAGGTGGGGCACATGAGTCCAACACCTGTGAGGCGGAGCTGGCCAAAGGGGAGCGAGGCTGACCAGTGAAAACATACGTTTAAATCCTTAAACTCAGTCGCAGATTTAGCACTTCCTGGGTCTGACGTTCCAAGACTGGAACCAAGAAAAACAACTTGGGGAAATTTCTCCCCTCTCTAAGGGTTCAGGTTCAACTTTATGAGAGAAAGGTAAAAATTGTTCTTTAACCTCAACAAGGTTTTGGCCACTATCTGCAGCCTCGGGTCTGGCTTAATTTTCTTACTCATTCTTCTGAAATGAACTTTCCACACACATAAACACTGAACGTAACCCCCTACAGGTTCACAGTTTAGCAGAGATATAAAATTATGCGTAGTATTTGAAAGAATACGCCAGCAGAGGGGTGAGACAGAGGGCCGGGCTCAGGAGGGCTTACCCTATCTGTGACCCGTCCAGCCCGGCTCTGGCTGGTTGGGGGTGTTCCTCGAGTGCTCCAGGTCACCTTGTAATGGTGGACCACCAAGTCGCTCTCCCCGGGGGCCTCCCACAGGACCAGAACACTCACCGTGCCGTCAGGGTGAACCGTCTGGTTCCCTATTCTGGCATTCTGTGGGGTCTCTGGGGGAAACGGATCTGAAACAGAGATGTGAAGGTGCTTCAGTCAGACCACTGCTTTTCATCACACTCTCGTCAGTTTATTTGTGTTCACCTGACATGACCTGAAGTGAAGCACAGAAGAAAGACAGACCTCAGAACATATGCTCAAGACATGAGAATAAAGACAAACAATTTTTGGCCAACTTTATTGCTCATGTGACATTTTCAGGGATGTGATTTTTCCATATTCATACAGATTTTTTTTTCTTTTCACGCCAGCAGTGCAAGTTCTGGTGTTTTCAGTGACTCGGTTTGCAGTAAATGCAGCTCTACATGGACTCCATCTACATCATCCATCTTCCCAGATTTGTAATGAGAATCAATTATGAATCTGTTGTCGTCAAATGAGAAGCTTTTACGGTCTTCCTGCGATTTTCTGGTTAAACGCTTTAAAGCAAAGTAAGCAACGACAGACACTAATATTATTATTGTAATTTTACCGTTGTTCTGTAAAAAAAAATCCTATTATTAAATACTTGTTTTTATTTTACAGTACAATAGCATTATATATTTCTTTATTGATTTAATTTTTATAATTTAAATAATAATAAAATAAAATAATATTTTGAATAATGCAAATACTACTACTACTATTACTACTACTACTAAGAATAATAATTATCATTATTATTGCATAGTCAGATTGAACAGCCTGTTAGCATTTTGGGGTGGAATATGACATTAAGCTTTCATAATATTCCTTTTTGTCAGGAAAGAAATGCCATCAGTTAGACCAGTTTCCCTTCAAAATAAGGGATTTTAAACAACAGAAATATAAAAAAATACATTACTGTTGCTTAATAAGAATGGCGTTCTTGAAATAAGTAAAGGTCAAACAATTGTTGTCTTTAGTGTTTCTTGACTCCACATAAAGTGTTTTCACAAGCTACCAAAGTGTTCAGCAGGAATAAAGGAATGCATGTGTGTGTGTAGTTAATATGGTTCTCTATGAGTTTGTGTGCATGTTTCTGTTGATGTGGCAAACAGAGCTGTTGCAGACATGAGTTGAGTAGTGTGTGTATACGTGTGCTAATGTGTCCACCGCCGCTGCTGGGAGAGACACACTCCACACATGACCACTGCCAGTGATGCACGAATAATCCAGACAGGACAAGAGTGTAGACATAACATTCAGTCCGCGTCTCATTTTACTGTAAGCACACCCACCAGAGCCTTAAAAACAGTTATGACTACAGACACAGAAATATTCAGTCATGATCGTGTAGCTTGTTAAGAGCAGCAAATAATGTCAATCTGTTACAAGAAGCACTTGGAGGGACATAACCTGAACACTTATATTTTTACATTTCCGAAGAGGGTCACACTTTATTTTAAGGTCCAATTCTAGCCATTAACAAAACATTAACTTTTTCCTCAATAAACTCCTAATTTGCTGCTTATTAATAGTTAGTAAGGTAGTTGTTGGGTTTAGGTATCGGGCAGGATTAGGGATGTAGAATATGGTAATGCAGAATATGTGCTTTATAAGTACTAATAAACAGCCAATATGGTAATAATAGAAAAGCTAATAATCAATTCGTTAGTGAGAATTGGTCCCTAAACTAAAGTGTTACTCTGAAGAGAGCAGTGACTTCAAACTTCATTATTTTCAGTAAAACATCAACATAAAACTCTGTTAATTCTCAATAAGAAGTTTTGTATGAAAGAAATAAAGTCAGATTGTGATACAGTGAAGGTGTTTGCATCTTGAAAAGCGCTATACAAAAAAAAAAAAGGTGTTTGATCATAATTCAGGAAATATTTGTAAAAACAATGTTTTCAGCTTATTTAACTAAGGAGATTTTACTTTAATTGTATGGTTTTTGTCGCTGCCAGTCATTTGACTGTTTTGTCATCTAACGGTTTTGTTATTGTATTAATTACTGATCATTTTTTTGATACATTTGTTACATTTGTATGTAATTTAAGAAAACTGAAAAAGTACTGTATAAAAATAGTCAGTTTTCTGTATAAAAAATGTGAATTACTGTAATTTGTCATAATACTTAAAATAACAGCCGAGTAGCTAACTTAGAGATAATTTTACAGAGTTTTGACTACAATTTAAAATAAAAGAAAACAACCTGAAAAAATCTGTTATTTTCCGTAAAATTATGACATTTTTACTGTGCATGTTAGTCAACACATCAAAACAAGAGTACTTTTAAGCTTGATAAAATATTATTAAAACTAAATTATTTAAAATTGACTCCCAACACTTTTTATTTGACATTACAAAAAAAAAAAAAAAGAATTAAAATGTAAAGTGTGTTAAAATACCCTTAAGTACAGTTTTTAAAAAATATATTTTCAAGATGTGAAGTTAACTACATGTGCACATCCAATGCAATTAAATGCCCTTCTTCTCCACATTTGTCAATTCTCTATGATATGCTTTCGCCCACTTTATCATTGGCCAGGTAAAAGTCATATGTCCAATAATCTAGAAAAGCAGAAGCACACACTCTCTCCAAAACCACACTATTTAAGATATTCACATCTGTAGCATGTGGAACGAGTCACTAACCTTAGGCATGAGCAATATTGATAGTGATACTTGACTTAGCAAGCACTAATAATGCATTACATTCGGTTTCAAAGCATGAAAATAAAGACGCGCAGCACACGCTCTGTTTCTGATTAAAGCAAAAGGCCAGCTGCTTTACCTTGGAGGCCAATCAGTGTGCATTGAGCATGACAGAGGAAAGATGCTTTGATATGTCAGTTTAGCTCACATGCTAATGTCGTGCCTGTGGGGCTTCTGAAGAGAGCGTGTTTGGTCTGTGAAGTCGGCTTCATTTCTGACTCGGGGGCAGCAACTAAACAAAGCACATAATGGCTAGTTCACCAGCACAAAACTGTCACTTTGTATTTGTTCTCAGAGAGTCATTAGGTCACACAGGACTCTTCATCTGCAGGTTTCCCTCCAGCAACGGCAGCCATGCGCCCGACCTTTGACCTCAGGCATTCTTAATTCGACCCCTCGGACCCCACATCCTCCAGCAGTTTCACGTCAGAACGAACTCCATGTGGTGCAAACTTCTTTCCAAGATCTCCAGCACGTTCTGTGCGAATGTTTAGTGTTTATGTGTCAATGGGTTCTGAAGTTGCCTGTGCCAGTATGAGATATTGCTTCAGCGTTGGAGCATGCTAATTTCCGTTCCACTCTTAGCTAACGTGTGTTGACTGTCTTGACGCGAAGCAGATCGGACATTGAGAAAGAGCTTGGATGACGCTCCCAGGGCATTGCAGGAAGATGTCAGCTATTTCTAACACTCGTTTTATTCTTGCTGAGTTTAGCACGCGCCTTCCAAGAGTTTGTAATCTTTCAAAATAGCAGAAGGTTTGATTCCAGTCGTTGTTGGCAGCGGCTTGTGTGTTGCCTCAGTCTGTGTGTGATTATATCTTGGCCGTGCTGTTGAACTCGAAACATGCCAACGCAAGCACCCCTGAGGTCTGGGATGATATGGGCTGCATCACTCAGATCAGAGAGCATTACAGATATGATATTAACCAATCTGGTACCAAAAAAACATTTCTTCGAACGTCTCCAAAAGCCAAATCCCAGGTTTGAATCCGAGTTTGATTTCAGCTTGCCCTGGAGGATGTTTTCCGTATCCATGGAAAAGCTTATTTCATACTATTAGAAACATGTTTCGCATACTGAGCGCCGGCCAGACCCCGAGCGCAGGAGGTGTTGTGTTTGTGCGTATATGTGCGCGTGTCTGAGGATTTCTGGGGTTTATGGCAGAGTGGTTTTCCAGAGGTGGCTGACGGCATGATGCAGTACTGCTGCACTCTCTGGTCTGTCCTTTGGGGATTCGCACATTCTCTGCACTGCACTGTGTCACAGACACAAAGCCTTTAGTCGAGCGAAAACTAAATACTGAACGGCTACAGGTCACCTAAACGGTGATTTGTTTTGGAAAAATGGACCAACTGTATGTCAATCTGACCCAAATTGATTTTTGAGCTGTGGGGAATCTTGGTAATCCAATGTTTTTTTCTTGATATTTTATGACATTTGGGATCATTAACATGCAAAGTGATGTGCTGTGGAACGTGCATATAAAATTTCTATTATGATTATGATGTTTGAGGGTCATTTCTAACCACATGGTTAAAGGCAGCTGCAAACATCCCAAAAATAAAAAGTATTTTGTTATGTCAGTCTCTCAAGTATCCTCTAAGAGTATTTACATTTACATGTATGCATTTAGAAGATGATTTTATCCAAAGAAATTTACACTTTTGCATACTGTGGCATATATTTTTAAAACAGTTTATGCATGTTAATGTTGTAATAATCCTAGCATTATTAGTGCCATTCTTCTTCTGTTTGAGCTTTGGGAAAGCACACAAAAGAAGTGCTTTTCCACACTTCTTGTGTTTGCAATGTTAAAATGTTATTACAGTCCATAAAATGTAGTTTGTGAAACATTTTAAAAATAGCTGTTAAATTCAGTTGTAAACTCATATGCTCTCATGTTTATTATTATTATTTTTATTTATTTATTTATTTTTGTAATGTATGAGAACTATTATTGTCAAAGGTTCACTGTTTTTATTGGATTTTTTTGGAGAGCACCCATGTGTATCTTTGCAACAACAGCGTTTCAGTTTCAGCTCTTTGTGATGTCATTTTTAAACTATTCAAGTATTTATGCACTGTGAAAAAATAAATAAAAATGAAGAAATAAATTGATAGGTAAAGGCTGGACAGTGCTTTACACTGGCCATAAAATACATATAAATGCTTGCCAATTGCTGCTCTGAGATCAAGCTGATCGTATCTGCAATCTTGGTCTAAAATGATTTTTTCCTACCCAGATCCAAACTCGGGGTCCAAAACCAACCCTGGAAACTGTCCACCACCCCCAGGCCATATTTAAACAAACTGTCCCGTGTGTTTTACTCTGTTTGACAGAAATGAAATGAGACTTCATTACTGTACAAAATGAATATATCTTAAAATGACTTCAGAAACAATTCACTTCGAGGAGTAATGGATCCAAGCAGCCAAACAAATGTGAGGGATGATAATAGTTCCATACAGATATGATGAGATTAATCAAATCAAAACAAAACAAGCTCCCATAGCTAATATACTTCCATACAGTCCTCTTTGACTTTAACTCTTTAAATAAATTAATGCTTCATACATTTCTCATTTATTTGCAACAGCCAAACATAAAACATTATCGAGCTATTGATTTAAAAACTGCCTTTATGGTTTATTTGGCTGTTAGGTTTGATTCTTAGTGTTTTGTAATCAATCCTGGTGCCGACTTTAACTGTTTAACTGTATAATGGGAAAATCTCAATTTCATACATCTTTGCAGTGTGCCTTCAAATAAATAATGCAAATAATAATTGGAAACAGTGTGATTCCTTAAAAAATGCTGAAGTAGTAGTTGTAGTGTCAAAGCAGACAATCTCTGGTAGCATCTAGCAATTATTCAATATTCATTATCGTTTGCTATGGGTTCTGTCGTCAAAGATAACGCCATAAAGTGAAAATGGCTGTAGAGGTGAACACAACACCTCCCACGGTAAAGCTACGTCTTTGTTATTGTTTCGAAGAAGCGACCTCCAGTAGTGAGACTTACAAATACACATTCATTTTGTAGCACATAGGTATTCATAGATTGTGGTATTTACACCACATATAAGAAGACAGCATTTAAGTTTTGTAAAGTTTTAAATTTAAGTAAAGTAAAGTAAAGTAAAGTAAAGTAAAGTAAAGCAAGTAAAGTTTTGGTGCTGAGCCTTCTCACAGAAACAGCAGAAATAAGGTGAATTACCTATTTATTAACACTTATTATATAGTGTAAATAAGGCTTTTATGAACCACCAATAAAAAGGTAAAAATAAACAACTACTATCTTAATTTTAGCAGATACAACGTTTGATGTTAAAGGGGTCATGAACTGAGAAACCAAAATTCCCGTGATCTTTTGACATATAAGAGGTCATTGTACAATAAAAACATCCTATAAGTTTAGAACTCAAAACTTTCTCGTTAGTCTAAAACAGCTTATATTAAAGGAAGATTGTCAAAACGACAGCTTGTGGGATGTTCTACTCTATGATGCAATAGTGTGGATAAGCACCGCCTCCACAGAAGAAGATTAACACCAGCTTCAACATCGCTGCCTGTTTAGCCCCGCCCACCGATTCTACATAACTGCCTGTGCCCACCGATTCTACATCGCTGCCTGTTTAGCCCCGCCCACCGATTCTACATAACTGCCTGTTTAGCCCCGCCCACTGATTCTACATCACTGCCTGTTTAGTCCAGCCCACCGATTCGCAGGTCTACGCGGAAACCAAATGATAAAGATGCTCTGGAGACAACAAGACGCCATGCAGAGCCAAGTTGTGGAAAAACAGTGTTTGCATTGCCTTCCTTCTGATCCCAGCGTTAGGAAAGAGTGAATGAACTTTATTTTTAATGAAGATCCAGACCGCGTAATGTCGCAACACAAGTGTTAGTAACTATTTTTAATACGTGATCATTATTGCTTTATCTAATATTATAGGTAACTTAATATGTACTGAGTATTTATTTTATGCGTTTTAAACCTAAATCACAGCAGCGTCCATCTGTGAAGGCTGTAGGCTGTCAAACATACACAACTATTAGCCAATCATATCAGTGGGTGTTTACTTCCGAGTCTACAATCCTCCACGCCTATTCAAACAGAGCGTTCTGATGAGGGGGGTTAAAAACAGGACAGAAAATAGCCTATTAATTCTAAATTACGATATTTTTTTGATGTAAAAATCTTGATAACATTATAAGTGGACCTCGGAGAACAGTACAAAATAAAAAACAAAGGCAGTTTATGATCCCTTTAATAATGTATTTGTAAATGCAGAAATTCAAATGAACGAACATTGATAAATGATTAGGAAATATTTTTCATTGTTAGTTCATGCACTTAATATTAACAAATGGAACCTTACTGTAAAGTATTACATAGTAGAGATGTATAACTGAATCCATGAATCAATGAATCCATTTCATGTAGATCAAGTTTGTAATAGTTCTTAATGTTACGTTCTATAAATGATGTATGGTATTAAAGGAAATACTCAATGTAGTAACCCAGAAGTTACTTTATTGTCTGAATAGTCTCTGTTAGGAACGTTGTCTGTACTTTTAAAAATCAAAGTTCCAAAAGGATTTTTTTGGTGATGCCATAAAATAACTATTTTGGTTCCTTGAAGAACCTTTTAGTGAACAGTTCTTAAAAGAACCCCCTTTTTTTTAGTGTGAAGAATATTTTAATAATCTAAAGGACCTTTTTAACTATATAGAACTTTTTGCACAGTTGTTGGTTGTTTAAATGGATGTTAAAGATTCTTCATGGAACCACAGATGCCAATAAAGAACCTTTACTTTTAAAAGTGTGTGTAAAAGCTCAACATGAGCCTGCTGTCACAGTGATGCTCATGTGCTACAGATGCAAAATGAGTGAAAAAGGTCAGGGCGAGGGTGGAAAATTAGAGTTTTTGTGCAAAAAAAAAAAAGCCATTATAAGTGTATGTGTGTGCTGAATATGTGTGTGAAGTCTATTTAATTTGCTTCCATCACCTGATGACTATGTGAAGCAAATTCACAGACATTTCCTTCAGAAAATAATGTATTGCTGAAAGAGCTTTTTTACCTCGTACAGAAAAGAAATGCTTGCTGGGAGTGGTGAAGCCTCTTGTGCCCTGACTGTTGACTGCGCTAACTCGAAACTGGTACCACCTGTGGGGCCGGATGTCCTTCAACACGGAGCGGTCCTCCATGGTCTGGGAGAAGGGTCAGAGAGACTTTAATTAAGACAAATCCGCTCCTGATGCAGGATGGAAGAGCTCCATCACTGCTGTATGCTGATAAGAGTCACAGTAATGACAGCTCGATCCAGCGCAGGGAGATCTCTCTATAAAGGCCTGTTGAAAAGCACAGCTCAGACGTCCCTATCCATTACATCACGGATCCCACCGGGAGCTCAGATGCAGCACAATGAGCTGCCTGTTTCTTTCAATGTCTCTTAATCTCCTGAGAAGACCAGTCAGCACTGCTTTACTGCTTATGAAGAAAACACTCATTTAAGTGTGATAAAAAAAAAAAAAAGAAGAACATTCTGAGCTGTTTTCAAACTGGTATGGTGTTTAGCAAAGAAAATTATTCTGGCTTTCCCTCAGTGCAAAAAATAAAAGGAGTAAAAAAGAAGTTAGCATACTTTTAAAAAGAGTACTTATTATAGGGTATCAATTACAAATTAAATTAAAATGTATAATAGTTTACAATACAATTAGCAGACCTTTAGAGTGAAATGAGTGACTCACTTGAGTAAGACTTTAGCACATCTTCATAAGTCATTTCATAATTACTTCTCTTTAAAAAAAATGTTTACTTTGAAATCACTTCTTTTATTTTTGACATACTGTCAAATGTTTTTACTTAAGTGTGTTTAGAAACAGTCATGAAAGTGTCTCTCTTTATATACACAAAAGTGGCTTTTTATTTCATTAGTATTACATTATCTGCAAGTACAGCTTATTTAAAAACATACTTTTAATATTCAATGCCCACTGCAAGTGAACATCCAATACAATTAAGTGTTCTTTTTCAATTTTTTGGGAAAAAAAGAGGGTTTCAAAAGCTGAAATGAAAAAGCACTTGTGTTATCTGATGTAAAGTTGTAATAATATATATATAAAGTGTATTGCAAATCATTCAAATATATACAAATACTTAGTAGTATTACTTAGTAGTAGGGGTGTGTGATATTTATCATCTACAATAATATCGCAATTATTGTTTTAACGATGTACGAGCTGACATTACAAAGTATGTCACTCACTTTGTTAAAACAAACAAAAACTCGTCTTGAAAGTCAAAAAGAGTTCACTACATGATGATCTGAATGCAGATAGAAAGCCTGCATAATTAAAGTTATGAAAGCAAAAACATTCCTCTATGGGTTTTTGTTTTTATATGTTTATAAGATATCAGAGTTATGCAATATCACATAAGCAAGTGCGGTTTTCCCGAATATCGGCACGTGAGCGTGATCGCAAATGTTGTTTATCGTACTGTGGATTTTATACAATAGTTCAACAATCAAGAAATTGATATTGAGCGAGTTACATTTTAGACACAATATGGTCTGTTTTCTTTTCCTGTTTCGTCAACGAAAATAGTTCCAAACAAAGCCAGAGCAGAACATTTGTGCGTCTCAGAGAAACACTGCTGTCTTTTTTAACTGTTTTTGAACAAATCTGAGTCAATGATTCAATGATCCATTCATAAAGAATTCATGTTTCTAAATGAATCAGCTGTTTTGAACGAATCGTTTGAGTGAACGAATGGCCGTTTTAGTGTCATATTTACTTATCCATGACAGACCTAAACCAGTTAAGGTACCTGCACAAAAACACACTCAGCAAAATATCCTTTAATTTTTGTTATAGCGAAAAAAATCCCCAAAATAAAGAGATATCAATTTGTGTCTAACACACCCCTACTTAGTAGTTTGAGACTGATTGAATCTCTGGTTTCAGCAAACCCTACAAGCAGTTTGGCAAGTGTGTCCAGCTCTACAGCAGATTATAAACACTCTCTAAATGCTCTTAACATCGCACATCAATAGCTAATGAACCATATGAATATAGTTCTACTCAAGTCTGCACAGATCCCGTTATGACCATTCACTCTAGTACACATCTGTTAAACCTAACAGAATGGAGGAGTCCTTGAAAGACATTACTAGGAGGTTTGAAGAATTATTCAAGACTTCTTCCACAAACCTCAAACCCACATGCGCTTACGCTGAATAAACTAGACTCTTCATCTTAATCAGAGCTCTGTATCCGTAAGCACTTACCATGAGAACGGTCTGCCAGGCCGATGCGTCGTCCTCGCTGGGGTGAATCCCATGATTCCACCTCCTCTGAAGAACATACAGAACCGGCTCAACAGAGACGTTAAACTTGGACATCCACCTCACCTTCAGATGACCGTGCTGGTCCTCGGAAAAGGAAATGTCTCTCCTTGGCTTCAAAGGCACTCCTGAGCAAAAACAGAGACTTTGAGGTAAAAAGGGTGAATGGACAATGAATCAAGGGAAGTCTGTTTGGCCTACGAGGGTGACAATAAATCAGCTAATCAGGTCAAAATTACAACATTATATAAAAGACTCACTGAGTATTTAATTCTTGCCTTTTACAAACAACAGCAGACAGCTGTGAATTAAATTTGGGTCAAGGAAAAATGGACGTCTGAGACGAAGGAAATCTTTTTAAAATCTAGTTTAAATGCATTTTCATGGATCCTAGAGACCTTTGTAATCTCTTAGTAATTTTTGTATTCAAGTTAATTTCATATGTTTAAAACTATTACAATATTTTTTAAAAACGCTTTACTACATATTTAAAAACATAATTATTATAATAAATTAAATATGTTAATTTTAGCCTTTTTAATGGATAGTCCATCCAAAAAAAAAAAAAAACTCCTCATGTCTTTAATGGAAAGCCCATCCAAAAAAAAAAAAAAAAACTCCTCATGTCGTTCCAAACCTGTATGAATTACTTTCTTCTGAGGAGCATAAAAGAAGATATTTTGAAGAATTTTGGTAGCCAATTTCAGTTCCCATTGACTTCAATTGTATTTTTGTCCAAACAATGGAAGTAAATGGGAGCCACAACTGTTTGGTTACCAACATTCTTCAGAATGTCTTCATGTTTAACAGAAAAAAATCATACAGTTTGCCAAATGCAAACAAAAATCTTTTTTAAAGATTTTTAAAAAGACTTTTAAGATAAACATTTAAATAATGGTTCCATTTAAAAAGAAATTAGATTTTTCGGACCATTTTTTCAGGTTTTACAAATGCAACTAAATGCATGGTTAACTTACTAAATGGTTAACTAAATGCAGCGACCATTCGCCCCATAAGCTGAGGTGTATTCCCATCCCACCCTGCAGTGTGTTGTACCTCTGTAAAGGTTGGCCGGGGACTGGCAGGTGTGTCCACAGCCGTTTGAGCAGCACTTCTTGAAGCCGGAGCACTCGAGGTCGACCGCACAGCCCTCCACACAGGCTGCAGCGAATCCAGACGCCCGCTGGGGCGGAGGACAGTCGCCCTGCTTCTGTGACCGCAGCGAGCGCAGAAACTCAGCACTGGTCACACACTCGTGATGCTTCTTACCGAAGACAGAGACAGAGATAAAAAGCTCATTTTAGGAGACTCTGTTATCCATCAGTAGGTAATTGACAGGGCATTGCTGTATGGGTTCTAAGGCGTTTTGAGTGGTTTTTAGGGCATTACCCTGTTGGTGTGGTGTTTTAGGCACTTGCTTGGGTGCTGAGTGTTTATTAGTGCTGGTGTAAGTCTATACTTGAGTTTTAATAGAAAAGTGAGTGTAAATACAGAACAGTACACACATCTAAGTATCATTAATGTCAGTAGCAAAAACAGTGCAGAACAGGTAATGTGGTAAGTTTAATATGTTACTATAGACAGCCCCATCATTTTATTTTAGCAGTCTAAAATGACTGAATTTGTGGCTTCCCTCAAAAATTGTGGTGATATTTGCAGGATTTTTTTCTGTTGTTTTGCAGTGAAAATCTATCAATACTTATGATGTACTTCTAAGTGTTAGTGACAGTAAGACAGTAAGTAACAATTATCTGTAAATATTTTGTGCCTTTTAAATATTTTACATTTTAAATGATCATTTCATGTTTAACAAATATATTATTGTCTATTATTATAATTTTTTTAAATATACATTTTCACTGTTTATAATAGTATTGCCAGTGATTGCATTTACTTAAATTTTAAAAAGTGCATATCCAATAAAATATTTATAATATATATTAAATACAATAAAAATGTAATCTACTGGTAAAATCAGGCATTATGAAGATTACAAAATATTCACCCTAATATACATTATATTCTGTATGTAGAGTAGCTTAAAAGTATCATTAAACTTCTAAAAATGTTAATTTTGTCCCATGCTCTAGGGTCAAGGAAATATAAACAAGGCACGTGTCTCTGTCACTCCTTATTGGAAAGACAATATATGATTGTAGGTCATAAATACATGATTTGGAGTGATAAAATATTATTATTATTTTTATTTTTAATAATTGCACAAAAAGTCCTGGTGCTCTATATAGTCTGTCCATCCCTGCTCACTTTACATATATTGACAAGCATTTTGTTTTGCCAAAATAAAGACAAAAATGCAAGCTGCTGCATATAATGCAGTGCAGAGTTCGCTTGATTTGCGTTAAATTCTTCAACTTCAAAATCGCAAAATCCTGGGGGGACCGTACAGGGGTTTGTTCAACTCACTAACCCTAATAGCAATAGTAATAGTAATGCTTGATTTAGCACACACCACTAATGAGAGGCAGCTGGAAAATCAGGGAGTGACAAAAAGTGAAAGAAAGACACCGAGTGGTACGCAGCGGTTAGACGAAGCCACCCACCCAAACCATGCCGGGTGAGCCACAAAGGCATCCGGCGGTCCCTGTGTGTCTGTCCCGTCGTGTGTTTGTACTGACTCATGCGCTCTAGCCGCCATTGACACGCCGTTCCTTACGGCCCGAGTCAAACACACATAACCTCTGATTCTGCACACACATGTGGCAGCGGGGCGCTCTGGAAACTGTTCATCTGCACAACATCTCCAAGATTACTCAACTCAACACTTCTGTCAGTCTGAACGAGGCGCATGTTTCTTCCATTGGGTGAATCACAGAATTGGGAAAACAACAAAGGGCTTCACTGCGTGTTTCTAAGTGGCTGTGAAGAATTCTGGGTACTTATTACCCAACGCGTCTTATGCACAGCTGAACCACACAGCGCGTCCATCTGATGGACCTCAAGCGTTGAAACACTTCACGCTGACTGTTTAAATTAAAGCTTTGTTGAGATAACGATCGCTGAATTTCAACAAGATGTTAACAGTTGTTGCGCTTTCTGTGAAGAACAAAGGTCTGGACGTAAACACGGCTCTTATCTGGTTGACTTCAATAACATGCTGATCTCCGCTGAGGGAAACATAATCTCTGTGTTCAACTCTAAGCCACTCTGGGGACACGGGATAAAAGGGCCATAAAATCACACTGGAATTCTGAGAGTTGTTCAATTGCTGCTTCAATTCGTTTTAGACTAACGCACACAAAACCACACACATGCTTGACACGTCTTTGATTGCGGAGCGTGACTACATGGCTCCGTGTGCTAATTCATAAGCTCGTCTCAGACTTACATTTGTGTGGTTTTTAATCAGAGAAACATCCCACGCAATTAGCCTTTCCTTCACGGCTGTAACATTCTCCAGTCGGCGAAAACATAAGGAGGAATTCTTCCGTGGAGA
Source organism: Sinocyclocheilus rhinocerous (assembly GCF_001515625.1). Classification (NCBI taxonomy): domain Eukaryota; kingdom Metazoa; phylum Chordata; class Actinopteri; order Cypriniformes; family Cyprinidae; genus Sinocyclocheilus; species Sinocyclocheilus rhinocerous. Next base: position 269,053 of record NW_015646473.1, on the reverse strand, counting down.
GACTTACCTCGCAGGTCTTGGGAGACAGGGCTCGCCTTGTTTCCCATAGTTCCTTGCATGGTTGTAGGCACTGCAGACAAACAAATAAACAGTCCTGAGTACGGCCTATAACTTTTTAAATGCCACGGATAGCCGTGGAGAAACAGAACACACAAGTATTTGCATGTGAGCACAAGGAATGCACTGTTACAGTACAGCAGCCGTGGGGACACGTTCAAACTGTGTTGCATTGTGCAGACGGCAGAACTACAAACTGTTGTGACAAGCTGTTTAAAATATTGACAGATTGATGAATATTTCATGGGTTTGAAATTTGACCAAGTCTAGATGTTGTCGGATTTAAATACATTTCTACCCTGTGTTTATTTTGAGTTTTTAAGGAAACTTACCCCAACCCTAAACCTTTGAGCAGAAATAATATTTTGAAAGAACAAGGTGTAAATCTGTATCGATGTTCAATTTCACACACTCTTTCCCCTTAAAGTGAACTATGCTGCATTAAGGCCCTGGTATACACAAAGTGAAATCACACAACAAACAGGTGTCACATCATTTCGAAATCCAGACAAAAGGTGAATTTGAGTTCCCTTTGGTGGTTTGAAAATGCTTGTTTTAACCTTCTAAATTACATTGGCCCTTGACTTGGGCCTCTACCTGCTTTGATGAAAATATATTTTCTGTTTCACTTCCTCACACCGGATTCGCACACATGTATGCAGTGCATGAGTGAGGTGTTTTCATTTCTGTTATTACGGGTGCTGAAGTGAAAATGTACTGCCCACTACCCGTGCAACTGGTCCAACTTGTCTACCAACATGGTAAAGTGGCATGCCAACAAGGATGTAAAAGGCCGCAGGGTTCAGCATCAGCTGCTTGTGTGATGGTTGAGGTCAGGGGAGTGAGTTTTACTTGTACAGCTCTTACTATATGCCCTCCGTTTTACTTACCCCCCTTATCCTCACTCTAACCCGGGTCACGGCACCAACACAACTGGTCCAACTCGCACCACTCTGAATGGGATGCAAACTGGCATCCAATATGAGAGATGGGTATTAATAAGGACTCTAAAGACCATAGCCTCCAGAATTAGCTGCTAGTGCACCTCTTGATGTCAGGGGAGTGAGGTTTAACTGTACAGCTCTTAGTATCTGGCCTCTGTTTACTCATGCCTCACTACTATCCCGGTCATGGCATCAAAGTAACTGGTCCAACTTGCGTCACTCTGAGAGGGATTTGAATCAGCGTCAACTGGCATGGTAGGCAGGTGCACTAACAAGAAAACTAAAGACCACATCCTTTGGCATCAGTTACTTGTGTGCCTCTTGAGGTCAGGGGAGTGTGGTGTACCTGTACAACTCTTATATGGCCTCCATTACACTCTCCCCCTAAACCTCACCACTTTCCGGGTCACGGCACCAACGTAACAGGTCTGACTTGTGCCACTCAGGGGAGTGAGGTTTGCCTGTATAGCTCTTACTATTTGTACACTATCTGTTGCACCTGCTCACACAGTATTCATGAATCCAGCAGCGTGGGATCTAAATATAGCAAACAGCATACCATCCCTCAGCTTTTTTTCTATAAATAAAGAAAGATGAAGAACTTTGTTGTGAGTATACCAAAGTCTATATCCACAAAATGAATGTTGTATGAATGAACGAATCAGTTTTCTTATGAATGGAGAGTAAAATACAGCAAAACCTTTGTTGCTTATGCTCATGCAGCTCATAATTTAAACCACGGTGAAGATATAATTTCCAGTTTTCCACCCTTTCTTTCCAATGACAACTGTTCTAAGTTGTTGTAGAAGTAAATCACTTGGCTTTGTGCTAATGCTTTAATGATTACAATGGAAAACGATGTAGATATATTAGATATTGAATGCACTGTCTGCACGAACAGATTCGATTTCATTGCTTACAAAATGTGGTCAATCCTAATGATCAGATTTGTGCGAATAAAGCCTTAGATGTACAAGCATTCAAACATCCGATACAAAGGATGACCACATTTGTTCCGTTCAGAATCGAGTGTGTTTTTTCCCCTCTAATCTAAGTGATCCGTTCCCTGTGAGACGTGCTCCCGGTCGAACCCCCGCTGGCCGGGCCTCCAGTCGCTCATGTGCTGGAACATTTGAACACATCTGTTGTGTGTTATGTGATGGATTATTCTGACATCTGCCCCCATCTATCCCCCACCTGAACAGACAGCTTTCATTTGGCTGAACTCAAAGGCAAGACCACGTTCAAAAAAGAAGAAAATGGACAGAAAATAAGAAAGCGGGGAGACATGGAGTGAAACTGGTTTCACCTTACTGCAAAGATAATCTTATTATCAAGAAAATCACGTCTAAATCTGTCATTTATCGTGACTTTGATTAAAAAGGATACAGGGATTCTTTTAAAAATATGTTCATCTCAAATAAGATTTGTTTTTCTTCTGGTGATACCAGTGTCTAGCCAATGCCCATATCACTACAGACTGACAGTCTGCAGAAAGGAAAACAACCAAACTCATCCAATACTAATACTGTCAGAAGTACAAAATATACAAAAATAAATTCTTCAACAAAAGGTGAAGTGTGTTTTTATGTTAAAATGTAGAAATGTGGAAAGATATGTAGAGTCAACTATGAGTACAGCTTTTTGTAGGTTTATTACCCAGAAAATATAACTTGTTTGTTTGAGGAGGCCAGAATAGCAACACTGGTGCAACCATTCCCTCTGTGAAAAAAGCACACTTTTATTACAGAAATAATAAACTTTAAAATAATATACTGGACTGGTTGTAATGTTTACTTAATCGCATGTTAACTGTTATTAAATGAAAATGTATGATAATTTATATTTATATTAAATGCAATTAGCTGAATTTTAGAGTAAGTAGGACTTAAGTACGTTTATATGTAATTTTAAAATGTTGTACTATTGTCTCTGAAATATGGTTAAAGTGTACTGCTGAATGTACTGACAAACATAAATGTTTACCATACTTTAATGTAACATGAATTTAAGTCATGTATTATAATATATTTGTAATTACACATTTGTAATGATGAAGTTGCTGTTTAGTATGTTTAAAATATATTAACTTTAAATGTAATTTTTGAATAACACACAACAGTTCAAATTATAATCAAGTGCTAAAAGACTAATAAAACAGTGATTCAAAATGTACTTTAAAACCTTTAAATTGAAAAAGTGCATTATTATAAAGTGCATTTTTAGAAGTGTACTTAAGATACAGTACACTTAAGTGGCCTTTTATTTCATTAATATTACATTATCTGTAATTACAGCTTTTTAAAAGTAAACTTGTAAGATTTGAAGTACCCTACAAACACGCACACTGAATGCAATCCAAGCCCCTACATATATGGACAAGCAAAATTTGTTTATCAAAAGATTATATGGCAATGTAAATTCATGAACTGTCAGTTATGATGTCCCTATGGAGTGTTTTCACGTTTCTGTATATTCAGTTGAGGTCAGTATAGCTCCTGTGTGTCCAACCTCCATCTAATGACTGCTGACAGCCCTCAACACAACACACACACACACACACAGTTTGGCAAACACACTGTCTGTGAGTCATCAATATGACAACACACTCCTGAGAGGAAGGGGTGACGGGAGAGAGGCAGAGATCTGGACTGCATTAGTGCGTTTGTGAGCAGCAGATCTACCACAAACATTGCGGCAGGGGGTCAGCGCATGGAGACCAGTAGCTGTGACACAGGTTATCACTGACTAATTTCCCTCAGACAAAGGCCTCTGGCATGACACACGTGGGACTGTGGGATATGTTGATGGATGAATGAGTGAAGAAGCATCTGCTGCTTCTTTTTACAAAAGATCTCAGTGTAACAGTGAAGAAGTAAAACCGTGATGCAGCTTCTCCTTACATTGAGGTGATTTGAAGTTTAGGTCGATTAGTGAGGTCAGCTAGTGAGTTTATCTTCTGAGTGGTGCTAAAATGGATATGAATGAAGGGTAACACTTTAGACTAGGGAACACTTATTCACTATTAACTACGACTTTACCCTCTATAAATTCCTAATTTGCTGCTTATTAATAGTTAGTAAGGTAGTTGTTAGGTTTAGGTATTGGGTAGGATTAGGGATGTAGAATAAGGTCATGTAGAATAAGGCATTAATATGTGCTTAATTAGTACTAATAAATGGCTAATATTCTAGTAATATGCATGCTAATAAGCAACTAGTTAAGAGACCCTAAAATAATGTGTTACCGAATGGAGTGACGCCTGCTGGATTTTAGTGTACTGTCAGTATGTGGGCTTTTCCTAACAGTACCTGCTACACTGACTACATTCACATGCATGGCAGAAAACGGCTTATTGTGAGAAAGCTGTGTAAAATAAGAAAACGTAAGAATGCTGCTTATGTGGTTACATGGCCACATAAAAAACCTGGGTGTGTTAAACCGCTTTCTCTTCCCTTAAAACAGAGTTCACATTAACATTTTTATTCTGACCATTTTGTTATGTGCATTATTGTCATTTTAACAGTAAAAGCCTACAAAAGGCTACAGTAAAAACCTGTTTATTGATTAACGGTAAATTGCCTTACTATATACACTCTTAAAGGTTTTTTATTGGCAGCTGTGGTTCCATCAAGAACCATTAACATCCATCGAAACTTTATTTTTAAGAGTTTACAGTGAAAAATAGCAATAGATCTAATGAGACATTTTATGTAATTTTCAGTAAAATACTGTTAAATGTACAATTTTTGGAAGTAAAAAAGAACATCTTACAGTTATATTGTATAGCTTATAGAACATCTTATCTTATAGTTGTTATAGTGAAAAACTGTAAATTGATTTTTCTTCATTGAAATAACTATTTCTTCTGAACTTTTTTAATATCTGTTATGCATTTTAGGTTTTATGTCACATACTGTTCTGTAAAATTACCATTTATTGCATTTATTGAATGTATCCATTAATTATTATTTGTAGTGTCATGCACTGTATGTTACCATGATTGTGTTTTCTTTCTATATTAGTATTTACCTCATCTTATGGAAAAGCTACTTGTTAAAAAACACATTTGACTAATTTTGCATATTAACACTATTTCAGTTAATGAAATACAAGTTTTAGGTAAATGTATGATAATATCCTCTATGTGAAGTTGTATGTCTAAATTAATCCCTTTTACAGCACTGCGGTGATGGCTAAGACATTTAATTAATTACTTCTATTGTAATTATTTACAATAGTAGCTGTTTTACCACCTAACGGTATTTAGGGAAGCATCCATTTCACTGTGACTGGCTGAATAATGGAATCATATTCACATATCAACATAATGAAATATCACCGACCAGTTATCAACCAGTCTGTAAATCAACCTGAACCCAGTCAAACTGGTGGACATTACAGAGTTAACACCAGGTAACTCAAACAGATATCAGAATTTGTGTCACATTTTAATCACAATCTACTTAAAATGACGAGTTAGTCAGTTTTATGGACCACTAATAATGATCTTTGAAGCAATGTAAAAATGTTTCAAAACAAGTTCACCGACTTCTATGTAGCGTTAAGTAACCACAGGTGAACAGCATAAATAGTTCTGTGAGAATTCCCTATAATGCTCCTTACATTCAGTCTGTGGACCAAAACCTTTCTTTAATTTAGAGTTGAAGATGAATGTTTTCTGAGAGACGCCCCACAGGGATGCTCCTCATCATCCTCCTCCAGATCAGAAGAACCCAGACATATTTTCTTCAGGAGGAGCGCTGACTCTTTGCCCTCGTCAGGCTGCACTGACTGGTCCCTGACGGAAACGCTGTGGGAGACTTTTCTTTACACTTAATCTTCTCTGACAGCGAAGAAAAGCTGATATTTCAACACGAGATGAGGGTTATGATGAAATTTCATCAGGTGATAGGTAAAGTATTAGAGGGACCAACAGATCTTAATATTTTAGGTATTTCAGTTCAACTGAATCCTAATTAAAACCCTGGGAATAATTTTCTTTGCCACTTCTAAATACAAAATATACATTTTTGGCAAAGAACCGAATAAAAGGTTATTGCTTCCTATAGATTGCAACAGTGATCGTCCACCAGCATTGGTTCCTAAAATATTTTTGACATTCATTTCCTCTCTAGGCATTTCAGAAAAAAAAAAAACCTTTCCAGCCATGCAATGAACCATTCAGCCCTAAGATGAATCTCAACATTTCATCCTTTGATTTGAAGCAAAAATACTTTTATAGTAATTGTGATTATAATTAAGTATAAAAACATATGCACTACCTTTCAGAAGTAAAATGTCTCTTGACTACCAAATGATTTCTTAAGGATCACGTGACACTGATCTAATGGCTGCTGGAAATTCATCTTTGCATCACAGGAATAAATTACATGATAAATTATTTACATTATAAATACATGATTCCATTTACATTCATTAAAAAGGAAAACAGTTATTTTAATGTTTCACAATATTACTGTTTTTGGCTGTAATTTTAAACAAAAGAACCTTCCTTCAAAAACATAATAATCTTATTGATCCAAAATTTTGAAAGTGTAAAAAAAGACTTGTGCGCTTCATGGGAGCAAGCAGTCGCTGCTGAACAGATTTCTCTGATTGGGGAATCTCTTTTTAGGATTATGAGTAGTGTAGTTCTTCTCTTAAAAAAAATAATAAATTAAATTAAGTAAAAATCACACTGATTTGTGGCCACCACAGATGCATCTACCATCACTAAAACAACCTCAAACCTCATACTGTTAAAGACTTTCATCATGCGCTTAAAAGCACTTAATCCTACAAAACTACACTGTCGAAATAATTTAAGTTCTGCAGTGAATGGGTGCCGTCAGAATGAGAGTCCAAACAGCTGATAAAAACATCACAATAATCCACAAGTAATCCACACCACTCCAGTCCATCAGTTAACATCTTGAGAAGACACAAGTTGCATGTTTGTAAGAAACAAATCCATCAAGGCGTTTTGACTTCAAACCATCACTTCTAGGCAAAATAACAAGTCCATAATCCATAATAACACTTAGGCTAATAATGCTTTGATAGAAGACTCATATTGTAAGGCAAGCCAAGGCAATTTATTTTTAAAGCACAATTAAAAACAACATTAAGTTGACTGTACACATTGTGTAACATAAAAAAAAATACAATACACACACATCGTAGCACGTGCATCAAACAATTAAAACACACACACACACGCTCCCCCCACAGTTTACATCTCGACCTAGGAACAATCAGGAGTTTCTGGTCAGAGGACCTGAGTGATCTTGATGGGGAGTAAGGTTGTAACAAATCAGAAAGATAAGATGATGCAATGCCATTTAAAGATTTAAAAACAGACAAAATATTAAAATCAATCCTATAACGGACCAATAACCAATGTAAAGATGACAAAAAGGGAGTAACATGGTCCCGTTTCCGAGAACCTGTCAACAATCTTGCAGCGGCATTCTGGACAATCTGTAATCGTAACATCATGGACTGACTAATTTTATTTTTTATTTATTTATTTATTTTTACCATGGATTTACCATAAATAGATAAAGGGCCTAAATCAATATTAATGGACCCAGATGCATTAGAGGGTGCAAAAACAATAGTCTTAGTTTTACATTCATTTAGTTGCAGAAAATTCACAGCTTGTTTTTAAGTCCTTTAAGCATGCAAGAAGAAACACTAAGGAGTTGCCTTCCTTCTTTACTGGTACATATATTTGCATGTCATCGACATAGTGTTTACTAAAAACTGACCCAATCAGAAGCATGTGCAATGAAAACAAAATAGGTCCCAAAATTGATCCTTGAGGCATCCCACATGTAAGAGAGGCCAATGATGATGTAAATTCACCCAGTGTAACTGAAAAGCTCCTACTGGTTAGACAGGACTTAAACCAGTTTAAAACAGTGCCACGAATCCCTATCAACCGTTAAAGTCGTGCAGTAGGAATGATCTATGATGTCAAAGGTTGCACTAAGGTCTATTAACACCGAAACTGCAGCATTACCAGAGTCTACAGTTAGAAAAACACTGTTGAGAACTTTCAAAAGTAAAAAAAAAAATATATATGGCAGGTTTGAAGCAAAAAATGTCTGAATTTATTACAAAAACACAGCTTTTGTCTTCTCAAGATGTTAATTGATGGACTGGAATGGTGTGGATTACTTGTGGATTATTGTGATGTTTTTATCAGCTGTTGGGACTCTCATTCTGATGGCACCCATTCACTTCTGAAGATCCATACGTGATCTAAGAGGTAAGAGATCTTACAACCTAAGAAAAGTCCATACAAATGAACTCTGTTAATAGGAAGGAATTTTCTGTATTTTTTTTTAACAAATGTCTACATGTATTTTGAATTAAATATTGCATTGTGTTGTATTTTAGGGTTAAAGGAAACCTCTGTAAACTATAATGTCCTGGCAGAAAATTATTAGTGCCTTTTCCATTTTTCTCCAGATATTTTTCTTACAGTGTAGGAATAATACCAAGATAATTAAGTAAAGGTGCAAGGAAGCCATTGGAACAAAAAATTCCAGAATATCATTTTGTCACTAATGTAACAGGAGCTGCTGTGGATGAGCTGGAAATGCAGTGGGAAGCACTGAACGGAGAACCCCAAGGGTCAGATCATCACTGCGCTTGTCTGCCTGTGATTTAGCCACAGAGCGGCTTTGATCGCATGTTGACTTCTGCCCGCAGCGGGTGATGCTCTTCACAGGCGTTGGAATCTTAGCCATGTGCCAATCTATAAATTATGAAAAGAGAACCTAATGCATCACGTGCAGTTCAACACTCTAAGGTGAACCGGATGCCTTTTTCACACCAGTATCCCTGAAACCAGACACATAGAGAAGGCCTTCAGCAATGCATCATTCTGGTGCAGTTATAGTAGATATAAATATAAATATTGGTTAACTAATGTTCCCTCCATCCACCTGAACAGAAAAAATCTCATGTGAATTCTTTACCTGGATAGTCTGTGAAAATTAAATAAACATCTAATATAGAGAAGTTAAAGCATATGATTCACATGTTTAAAGTCACAGTGTATCTAGCAATTTTTCTGATTAAATTACATTTATTAATTAAATAAATAATAATAAATCAAGAAATAAGTATATAAATAAAATAAATAAAAATGTAGGTTTGCTTCGCTTTTTTGTAGGTTGCACAATTTGGCCAAAATTTTGTGATTGCATATCAATTCAGCTATAAAATAACCATAATAATAATAATAATTATTATTAAATAAAAATAGAAAAATTACAAAAAACCCCCCCAAAACAAACAAACAAAAAAGAAATATTACTATTACTATTTATTACAATAACTACAAATTAGAAGGTAAATAAAATCTAATCTTCTGAGCAGATTGTATTTAATTGAAACTGAAGCTCAAAGTCTATAAATGATGTAGAAGTAAATTAATACAATTTAATGGGTTAATTGTTGATAAACCAAAGATTTATGATGGGACATTTAACAGATGAATCATTTAACAAAAGTCTCAGTTTTTATGCTGTGGAATTCATCATCAAATCTCATGAATTGCATGAAAAAGAGCATCTTGAACATCTTGCCTAACATTCCTTTTATGATGTACTATTGTATTAGTAAGAAAGCCATATGTGATTCACAAGGCTGAGTAAATTATCACAATTTTCATTTTTGAGAGAACTATGCTGCATATTTCCGCACAAGATTTCTGACAACTTCAGTTCCATACTGAAAATCACGGGGCATGCAGATGGACTCAAGTTGCACATTTAGCTTAGCTCTGGTTCAAGAAATCTCTAGTTTTTTCCACACATTTTTGAGTCTGCCGTTTTGTTCTGCTCAATAGCAATTGCGTGGTTTAAAGAGAATATTAGGCTGAACGCTTGAGAAATGCACAGACCCAGACTGAACTAATTTAGCTACTTCAACGGTGCACAAGTGCTTGCACAAGCATCTACCCTGAACTCAGACGTCTGTATGGTGGCAACCTCAGAACCTGTTAAGAGTTTCACTCTCCAGCTGTCCTGCTGTTTTACTGTCTCTTCCCTTTAAAAAAAGCAGATGACATTCAGGTCTGGCTGGAAAAAAAGAATATGTGTGAGAAGTTGTGGCTCAAAGGCAGCATGGAAAACCTCTTCATGAAGATAAAAGCCCATTCCTCATCATAAAAAAGACATCAGAGTCACCAGATGAATGAAGCAGTCAGGAAGGCTCTTGTCCAATCAAATCCATTCCTGCTACCTGACCTCATTTCCTGCATAAGAGCAATTCAATGTGCTCTTCAATCTATCATTAGTAGTCTTATAAATGTATGAAAAAATGCACTGGAAATTTGCAAGGGCCACTTATTTAAAAATGCATTTTTATATTGGTGTAATAGAAAATGGTGTAATACCTGATATGAATGTTTCTATCTTTCGGAAAAGAGATGTTTCATATGAAAAAAAAAAAAAAATGTAATGTATGAACCAAACCATAAATATAATTTGAAAAAACTTTTATGGCTGTAACAAATTAAAGATTTATTTTTTTTTAATTGGTGCAAAATAAATTTTTTTCAGTGTCAAGATCAAAAAGGACATAAAAGCACCATAAAAACATCAGAAAATTAGTCCATATGACTTCAGTTGTTATACATCACCGTTTGAAACAACAAGAAAGAAACGCTCAGCATATTCACATTAAGACAAATAAAAACAGATTCACGTTTACAGAAACATCAGATTGAAGTTGACACGCTTTGAGTTCAAAAACTTAAATTTAAACGCTTTCCCATAGTTGCAAACATCTGTGAGTGAGTTTCTAACATCTGCTGTGGAGGTGATATCAATATCTTGCTTGCTTATGAAGTAGTTTCCCCTCAGTAGCCGATGTGTTAATCGCTTTCAAATGCATCTTTTGTAATGTACAATCAAATCAATCAGGGTTAGGAACTCGAACTGGCCATGAACCTCATCAGTGTGTTTATTTATCTGGCCTGCGCTTATGTTTATACAGTGACAGAAAAAAAAAACACTTACAGTTTAATTTTACATCAGTTTCATGCATTTGCCTGATGAAAATTGACATGCACAGAGAACCAAAAACTGAGCTTGCTATGGGGGTTTGGGGGCATACATTTTCATTTTTGTCTGTGTCTTTTTTATATTATTAGGTTAAATAACTGTCCTTGGGTGTTAGACAAAGTCACACCTGTTATTATAGGGGTTAACATCAATTGTGTAGGCTTCAGTGAAAAAAACAAACACTGCAATTATCTTATATTTATCTTGTTGTTGTCTACACTTTCTAGTTTGAATGACAGTGTTTAGTACAAGACATGGGTGAAATAGGTGACTTTCAAAAAGAGCAAATCATAGGAGCACGTTTAGCAAGAGCATCTGACACTTTAAAGAGGTCATATGATGTTGCTAAAAAGAACATTATTTTGTGTATTTGGTGTAATGAAATGTGTTTATGCGGTTTAAGGTTAAAAAAACACATTATTTTCCACATACTGTACATTATTGTTTCTCCTCTATGCCCCGCCTTTTTGAAACGCGTCGATTTTTACAAAGCTCATCGGTCTGAAAAGCGAGGTGTGCTGTGATTGGCCAGCTATCCAGTGCGTTGTGATTGGCCGAATACCTCAAGCATGTGACGGAAATGTTACGCCCCTACCATACTGTGATGCCCTGTCTGGCCGGAGCGATGAGACAAATACATGAAAACCCATTACAAACGAGGCATTCGTTGCATCCAGTGGGGACATAATTACGAATTATAATGACTTATACTGTCTTTTTACGCGTTGCGTTGCATCGCGCCGCGTAAACATAAAACCAAGTCTGCATTTGTGATCGGAGAAATGACAAACAACAAACCCTACTCTACACTGCCCAAAAAACTAGCTTTAAATATATAAAATATAAAAAACGTACTTACAGTCTGTGAGTCAGAACAGCCGGCATTGTAGTCTACTCTACCAGGATCAGGAAACAGTCCTCCATAAAATGTGCTGCACACATCCGAATATTTGGGTTGAAGTGTTATGGAACAGTGTTGTAAATACAACTTAACCACTGATTTCTAGTCGTGTCCATTTTTGGAAGAACAAATAAAGTAGGCCGTTTTAGGTAGGCGTGGCTGACTCTTAACTTTTATAAAGAATATCTCTTTGGATTTGAGACTTTAGTCTTTGCAACTTTACAGATCTTCTTTATGCACCAAGAGCTTGTAACACTCCAAAGAGAAAGGAAAAATTGAAATCACATCATATGACCCCTTTAAAAGCCCAATTGTTTGCTGTTTAAAGAACAGAAGTCAATGACTATGACTGCATGCATAAAACATGCAAAGACTTGATCAGTGAAGAAGAACAGTGAGAAAAAACTGAAAGTGAGTGAGTCCATCAAACACTAAGAGGTATTGTGTCCAAACAACACAGAACTGTCAACAAACCTCAATATTCACTTTGAAACCATGTTGCCATAAGAACCAACCACAGGGAACTTCACAAAGCCACAGTAATCAAAGAAAACAATGCTAAAATGTGAAAAAGATGGAATTATGATCATAAAATCTGTACAGTTGGAGCACCAAGATGATCTTCAACATCTGACTTGGCCAGAGCTGTGTGTTCCAAAAGCATCGTAAACCTAAGTTGATCGTAGCTTCATTAGTGACAATGGTTCTATGATCAATTTAGGATTATGATGCTTATGATATGATATGACTGCTAGTTGACATGCAGTTACAAAGTTTCTTATAGCCAACCAAATGTCTAAAGGGCACCATCAAAATAAAGTGTTAAGGTCTTCTTGTCCGAAATTTTCTCACATTAAAAAATAAATACGACCTCATGTTGTGTCAATCACGTTTACATACTGCCTCCGAAACTTTCGTCCATCATAAAAAAAATTGGACCAGTTTCGATTTTCTGCGTTTTTGCATCTGTAGCAAGCATTTTGACTGGAAAGGATGACGAATATGAAAAAAAACGAAAATTTCGGACTCAGTGTGCAAGGACCTTTACTGTTATTAAAACTACAACCATTCGTTGTTAGTTCATATCAGATCAGGTTCATTAAATAATATTAATACTTAAAGGGATAGTTCACCCAAAAATGAAACTTCTGTCATCATTCACTCACCCTCAAGTTGTTCCAAACCTGTATGAGTTTCTGACCACAAAAGAACACACTTTTAAGAATGTGGGTAACCAAACAGTTGACGGTAGCCATTGACTTCCATAGTATGGAATAAAAATACTATGGAAATCAATGGCTACCAGTAATGTTTTTAAGAATGTAAGACATTCTTAAAAATGTCTTGACAGAATTTTCATTTTTGGCTGAACTATCCTTTTAATAATATATTAGTACATGTTGAAATTAACTGCACATGTAACAATAAAGCTCCCAAATGGGTGTTTTCACAGCAATGCCATAGGAGAACATTTCAGTGAACACTTCTTAAAAGAACCATATTTTTTCTTAGTGTGAAGAATATTTTATTAACCTAAAGGACTTTTTTTTTGGCGTGGCTGACTCTTAACTTTTATAAAGAATATCTCTTTGGATTTGAGACTTTAGTCTTTGCAACTTTACAGATCTTCTTTATGCACCAAGAGCTTGTAACACTCCAAAGAGAAAGGAAAAATTGAAATCACATCATATGACCCCTTTAAAAGCCCAATTGTTTGCTGTTTAAAGAACAGAAGTCAATGACTATGACTGCATGCATAAAACATGCAAAGACTTGATCAGTGAAGAAGAACAGTGAGAAAAAACTGAAAGTGAGTGAGTCCATCAAACACTAAGAGGTATTGTGTCCAAACAACACAGAACTGTCAACAAACCTCAATATTCACTTTGAAACCATGTTGCCATAAGAACCAACCACAGGGAACTTCACAAAGCCACAGTAATCAAAGAAAACAATGCTAAAATGTGAAAAAGATGGAATTATGATCATAAAATCTGTACAGTTGGAGCACCAAGATGATCTTCAACATCTGACTTGGCCAGAGCTGTGTGTTCCAAAAGCATCGTAAACCTAAGTTGATCGTAGCTTCATTAGTGACAATGGTTCTATGATCAATTTAGGATTATGATGCTTATGATATGATATGACTGCTAGTTGACATGCAGTTACAAAGTTTCTTATAGCCAACCAAATGTCTAAAGGGCACCATCAAAATAAAGTGTTAAGGTCTTCTTGTCCGAAATTTTCTCACATTAAAAAATAAATACGACCTCATGTTGTGTCAATCACGTTTACATACTGCCTCCGAAACTTTCGTCCATCATAAAAAAAATTGGACCAGTTTCGATTTTCTGCGTTTTTGCATCTGTAGCAAGCATTTTGACTGGAAAGGATGACGAATATGAAAAAAAACGAAAATTTCGGACTCAGTGTGCAAGGACCTTTACTGTTATTAAAACTACAACCATTCGTTGTTAGTTCATATCAGATCAGGTTCATTAAATAATATTAATACTTAAAGGGATAGTTCACCCAAAAATGAAACTTCTGTCATCATTCACTCACCCTCAAGTTGTTCCAAACCTGTATGAGTTTCTGACCACAAAAGAACACACTTTTAAGAATGTGGGTAACCAAACAGTTGACGGTAGCCATTGACTTCCATAGTATGGAATAAAAATACTATGGAAATCAATGGCTACCAGTAATGTTTTTAAGAATGTAAGACATTCTTAAAAATGTCTTGACAGAATTTTCATTTTTGGCTGAACTATCCTTTTAATAATATATTAGTACATGTTGAAATTAACTGCACATGTAACAATAAAGCTCCCAAATGGGTGTTTTCACAGCAATGCCATAGGAGAACATTTCAGTGAACACTTCTTAAAAGAACCATATTTTTTCTTAGTGTGAAGAATATTTTATTAACCTAAAGGACTTTTTTTTTTCACTATAAAGAACCTTTAGTGCACTGAAAAGTTTCCACAAATGTTTAAGGTTCTTCATAGAATACCTGATTCAAACAAAGCATCTTTTTTAAGAGTGTAAGATTCATAAAGTATTTATCATTGTTAATGAATGTCAACTAATCAAGTTAACTAGCGTTAACCTTATTGTAAAGTGTTATCAGATGATCATCTGATCAGAAAAGCATTTCTTCTGAACATATGTCATCATAAACCAGAGGAGCTTTAAAGGGGTCTGTGACATGGCGGAACAAATTCAGAAAATCTTTCTGAGACGCGGCGCAGACCCTCAGAGACCTTTTGAAAGCCATGCAGAACAAGATGGCAACAAATAGGAGAAAGCTGTGCTCGCTGCAAGAGGCCAAAGGAAAAAGGAACGGTAGCTCGTGTTCCCGGCCTCACCTCCGATGAACCTTCAAACGCCAGACGCGAAAAACTGAAACATTAGGAGACGCAGTGTAGCCCGAGAAAGAGTGGAAGTCCATTCATCTCTCAATGTCAAGAACAACTCAAATGGCTTATCCATATGGAAGCCGATGACAAACGTCCATACCACCCCTTAACG
The DNA here is from genome assembly GCF_001515625.1 of Sinocyclocheilus rhinocerous. Taxonomy (NCBI): domain Eukaryota; kingdom Metazoa; phylum Chordata; class Actinopteri; order Cypriniformes; family Cyprinidae; genus Sinocyclocheilus; species Sinocyclocheilus rhinocerous. The sequence goes on along the minus strand of NW_015646473.1, from coordinate 253,532 downwards.
AAACACAAATCATCTCGGACTTGATTTTGAAGGTCTCTTCTTGACCTCTCAGCGTTCTCATTTTGCCTGTTCATGATTCTAAAGGAAGGCTGCATGTTCTGATTTAGTGTACATTCTCATGGGCTCCAAACGCGCTATGACAAAAACCATATGTGCAGAAACATCTTTAATTCAATGTTTCTGAATCCCGGGAGCTCTCTAGTAAAACATGCAAACGCCTTCCCAGCGAAACATCAGCCTGCTTGACGAACGCAGGATGGGCTGGTCATTAAAGGTGTCACACGGGGCAGCAAATGAACTGGAAAGCATCTGTTGCTTGCTGAAGTTTAAATCAGCACACAATCTGCACTGGTGCATTATGGGAACAACCTGGGTGTTCCGAGTGCCTGCAATCCATTGACTTGGCTTTGCAGTTCAGGTGTCTGCTGGCCACACGCAACACGCTCACAGCAAACATGCTGCTAAGGGTGGAGGAGAAACTACGACACAAGGCCACGGAGTTCACCAGCCTGCAGAAACTCTCAGCGGCGCGAGGAGGAGTTGTCTACGCCACTCATATGGTTCAAATGAATCCGTCATCATAAACTATTTCACGTGCCGTTAAAGGTAACAGAGCATATTTCAGATATGTAAATGGCAACGGAGCATGGTTTACTTTAGGAACTGTAATGTTGGCTTTGAGGTTCTCTGTGGTTTTGAAGCTAAATGTATTGCTTTAGGTGGAAACCACAGTTGATTTCATGCTGTTGCGATTATTTGGTGCTTTGAATAAGAATGTGTAGAGCGCTTTAAGCGCGGAGCTGTTTGAACTGGGGTTTAACGTTACACAATTGATGTATTTAAGCTTCTGGAAAAAATCATTGACAGTAAAGCTGTCACAATACTTCAATCACATCTTGCAAGCCATGTAACAGAACAAGTACTTTATCACTGTTAAAAGCCCAAATCCATGTTGTCAGACAAACTTTTCTGGATGTTGAAAAAATTATGAAAAATTAAGTCAACTTTTAGGCCATTTTAGTTTGAGTAACTTAGCTTACGATGTCACATCCAGCAGGCTGTTAAACATGCTCAGTTTGATCACTAATGATGAATTAGATGTCTTAGCTCTATTGTCTTTGTTTGTATTTTATATGTCACCACTGAGATTAGTGTTCTCCTTGAAGTTTCTTCCATTTCAACTAGTCTGTGCCTTGTTTCGGTGTTTAGAATTAAATCTATATAACCTTTTTTTTTTTAGTTTGTTTAAGAAACTGATACACAAGTTAGATAAAATGAGAAAGTTTTAGATCATAAAAGCTTTACCTAAAATTCAAGCCATAAGTTTCCATATGTTTAGTATACTCAAAAAGATCCTACAGATCGTTGCCTCATGCGTTTGAGTTTTCTCAACTTCCGATTATTTTGTACCTATTTTAATACCTATGCGCGTGTTGTTTTTCATTAATAATATTACAATTCTCAATAGCAAATAAAAATAAAGTTGTGTTTGAGTGAAAGTGAAAATATATTACAAATAACAAATATATCATCATTAAATTATACACATTAATATATTTGGCAAAATTCTTCACTTTGTTGTCTAGTTAAACACAAATTATGTTTTATTAACAAGGTTCGGGAGGAGCATGATCAGATAATCAATCAATTCGGCACTGGTGGAGCTCGTTAGTTAATCACCTTAACTAGCACTATACGTATATATACAGTATATATATATATATATATATATAAAACTGCCACCTCTGTGCCACTCATATACCAAAAGCAATTTATATGATAAACGACAACTGTAACAATTGAAACAACTAAAAACTATTTTTGTTTCAAGATAATTGGAGTATGTTTTACAAAACAAAAAACAAAAAAAAAGTGTTACTTGCCATTTCTTTGTAATTATTTGTCAAAATGAAGTGCTTTGGCACCAACAACGTGCACAAACAGTGCTCTTCAAAATATAAAAAATTTTGATATTCCACAGATTTTTTTGCAAGGAACACATATTGTATTAAGCTAAGAAAAACACACACCTTAAAATATTTTTTATACATTTAAGCATGTACATATAAAAAAAAAAATTTTCTTATCATTTTATGCTATTGCAAAAACTGTTAACCTAAATGAAAGATGATTTATGATAAACTTTAAGATTACTACTATTCAGTGATTTTAAGTTGAAATTGTGTGTAATGCATAATTACAGTGACTGTAAAATCTGTATTTTAGTTGTGGTATCTGGGTTAACTTTTGGGTTATTAAATGGTCATTGGACTAGTTTTTGGCTTACAATAGGCAGGTTTTGTTACACAGATCCGGCAACCCTGACAAGAGTACTGTGGAGCCACCAGTATTTTGAGGCTTGGTTACCATGATAAGAGCACTACTAGGCTGATTTATCAGCATGAGCAACAACATACAATATTACTGCTTTCAGATACCTAATGAGACTCATTTTAAACCTCCAAAATGACCAGTTGCCAAACAAAGCTGGAATAAGCTCTCCTGTGAAACTTCCAGGAACTGTTAAACGTAATGAGCTCCCAAAATCTCAAAACAATATGCCCCTTAAAGCGGGAAGCTGCTGAGTCAGCAGTGGCCGTCAGTGCCCTCATGGCTTCAGCACAAGCTCAGCTGGCCACACACAGAGTGACCCTCATGACCCTCCAGGCGTTCGGCTCACCTGCTGATCAGGGTCCAAAGCTTGCTCCCCAGCCCAGCCCGGGTCAACCCCAGCAGGGCACAGGCCTCCATCTGCTTCTGAGCTTTACTTAAGAGAAGAGAGAGTGGCTTCAGCGGGGTTAATCCTGTTCCAGAGGCGTAGTAAACTACTTGTGTTGTCACAGTGACACATCTGACAGCTTTCTCCTTCACCCGGGGTCAAGCCTGACGGATAAGACTGGACAAGTGCTGGGGTGACGCCCTGATCAAGCTCCTAACACCAGCCACTGCTCATTATAGATGCTGTGGCTTGTGCATTTGGGGAAAAGTATACTTCAAGTTAATTTTTTTATGTAAACTTGAGACACCAAAATCACAGTACAATAACACATTATTTTGTATTACAAGTTTTCTGAAATGTTATATTTAAATATGCAAATGAGGCATAATCTAATTAAAAATACATTTCCAGAACATAAATCTGAATATTGGACAAAGCCAAAATGTTTTATTTTGTTGACATATCAGAGTTAAAGGTTTTTACAAAGGGGATTCTGGATATTCCTTTTTTATCAAATCAGAAAATACTGTTAACAGTAAGAAAACAATTTACCATGTTTTAGGAATAATGTTATATAAATCAGGTGAATGATGCACAAACCCCTCTGTAAAAACCTATATACTATGAAACGTTTGGTGTGTGTAAGTACTGAAGTGCAAGAGAAACTAATTTTGAGAAGCGGCCTGTAAAGATATGTGCTGTATAATTGACATCTACAGACGCAAACAGATAAAGTGTAATAAAATAAACACTCAAATGTATATTTTGTATGTTTTCTTTCCAGTAGTCTGAAAGATGATGTTATGGAAGCAAAATATCCCAAAATTGGCCTAATGGCCAATGGTTTTGCTTGAAGTGTCTTGCCTTGAGTAAAGTTCAAGTATATTTTCCAAGTATATTTTGTGTAGTAAGTATACTAAAATTAATGTACCAGTAGTATAATTATAAGTGTACTATTTTCAAAACTTCTTGGGACTAAGTTGTCCCACTTTTTTAGTTTATGAAAAAAAGATGTACTTAAAGTGTAGTATACTGTTAGATATATAAAATATACAGAGTATATATAGAATAATAAATTATAATTTTTTTTATAAAGTACAAGTATAGGCCAAATATTCTTAGACTGTTCTGTATACTTGTCAGTGTAAGCCAAGTACACTTAAGTATGATTTTGTATGAATTTTGTATAAAGTATACAAGCACTGTAAACACATAAACTCTGTGGGGGCGGGGCCGAGAGTATGTATACTCTCTTTTTTCTTTTCTTTTTTTTTTTTCCATTTTGTTTAAAATAAGTATAATAAGAGCACACTCGAGTAAAACATATTTTTTTGAAAGCGATAGGAGGGGATTTGTGGTGATCATGCACTCAAAATATACAAACAAAGAATTTGAGATGTAGAAAGTCCTTCACAAGCAAACAAGAAATTACAAGAAAAAGAAAAAAACAGCGTCTTCCTGGCCTGGGCTTTAAACGAATAAACAGAAGCTAATTTCAAGTGCACCTTTAGAGACGCAGCTCAGCCCAGGAGGATGTGAACACAGCTTATTTTCATAAGAAACACAACATTTACTTTACCTGTTATTGGAAGGGCTGACGGTGGATTACTTCCATCTGAAAGCAATTAGAACGGCTTAAACGCTTGGTGTGAGAAATACGGCTTTCACAAGGAATGTTTTTGCTCTTTTTCATTCAGGGATTTTAAAGCTCTGGCCCTCAGGGTGAGCGGTGGTTGGTGATTGGCGGACGGCAGCCAGAGATGTCTGGGCTTAGGCAATTACCATTAATGAGCTAACCATGTTTACTAGCTTATCGAAGGGCAATTACGGTTGCATATCACTATTACTGAAAAAAAAAATCAGTCCTGGGTATTCTTCATGGTCTGCTTCAGTCTCAGTTCCTCTGATTTAACACTGTGTTTAGGAGCTATAGTATACCACAACTGGGACCATTTGAAAAACCTTGCAACACAAATTCATTTTAAAAGTTTAAAAATGCTACTGTATTGTGCTATGTCTGAGTTAATATTAACATTGCTTATATTTCAAACCCACACTCACTGGAAAAACGCACCTATTATGTCACTTCTTCCACATTTCGCAACACTTTCAAGAAGGAATGTCCAGTGAGCGGCACTAAAGCTAAAGTTTAATTTTATTCAAAATAGATGACATTCACTAAACCCTAACTTAAACTTAACTGATAGTCTTTTACAAGTTTTGAGCACTTTTATTATGGGTCATGTTTCACTGGACTCATGCCCAAGCAAATACAATGCTGTACCAGGTGCTCTATTGAGCAAGTTTACTTCGTCAGAAAAGCCATACATATGGAGCTGGTTATGTGATGCAAACTTCAAAATGTATTGTTTACAAATAATGCAGTGTGGTCAAATTGTTTGGAGCTCATAACATAATGTTTTGCAATGGACTGCACAAAAATAAGAAATTAATCAATAATCTAGCTAATGTAATTATAATTTGTGTAAAAAAGGAAGAAAAGTTGTAGGTGTTTTACTGCCACTAGTGTTCATTTTACTACTGGGAGTTGTATGTATAGGTACGTCTTTGGAGTTTTGCAAAAACGTTGGTAGAGACACGTTTTTCAATGAGTCAATGCTGAAAATTTCCCTAAAGTATGCTGAATCCAGGGAGCTCTTGTGATAAATGCATCCTTGCAAATGAACTCTAGTGGAAGGAGAGGTGTGCTGTAAATGCTTATTGCATTACCCCTAACCTATCCTTATTTATTTCCCATGGGGCAAACCAGTTAGGAAAAACAAACTTGGTCTTAAAGTCAACATGAAACATGTTCACAACCTATTACTTCTGTAATGTGACTGATTTTATCCACCAGGAACTTACTGGATAGTGAAAAGTGATCGCTATATGGAATAATATGCACAGGTGACTCATGCACAATAACATATTGAATATCATCAATTCTGATTTTATGTTTGGAAAATAGAAGTTTAGGGAACACCAAAATATTAAAGTGCTACCCCTATTTCTCCTATAAAGTACTACAATCTAAAATGACCATAATCCGGTGGAAGGAAGGCAAACAAATTGCCCTGGGTACAACAGTGGCTCTCAGTGCTGTTTATGTTGGGTTTCCAGAAGCCATTAGACACGAGTGAGGTTTAGTGTAGGTACAGGGCATGTGGTTTGTATAAAGGCATTAACCTTTGGCCATTTCCTTGTAATAAAAGGAAATTACATTTGAACAGAGTTTTATTTAGCAGTGCTGAGGCAGTGTGAGAAGCTGTGAGCTCAACGAATAATGTCAAGCTCATTAATCTGAAAACACATCTTACCTGTGAACATCTCCTGTGGTCCTCACACCAGTCCAACACACGGTCATTCTGAAAGAGACCAAGAAACACATATGATTACAATGACATCACAAAGTTTCAGATTACTGAGTATGAAATAGAGGGTTCATCTTTGAAGGTTGCTCACACACTAGAGAAAGCTTTGACAGATGGGAATGTATAAGATGTATTTTAAGGATTGTTTGGAAGATTGTGGTCAGTTTGACATTGAGCAGGAATACAGCAAACAGGATTTCTGAAGGCACGATTACGTCTCATAGTGCAGGCATGGATCTAATCACAGTGTAAACATTTATTAAACAAAAACAAGAAGACAATCTCAGAAGTTTTTGAAGCACTGTTCTATGAAGCTTTGAAACCGTTGCAAATCATTTTGAACCAGTAATATGGTGTGATGTTGGAGTGAAGTCACATGATTCAGTAAATGAAAGTGACGTGACATGTGGCCAAGTATAGTGACCCATACTTGGAATTAGTGCTCTGCATTTAACCCATCCAAAGTGTGTGTGTGTGTGTGTGTGTGCGCGCGCGCAAACACACACACACACACACACACACACGGAGCAGTGGGCAGCCATTTATGCTGCAGCACCCGGGGAGCAGTTGGGGGTTCAGTGCCCCACCTACAATCCCTGCCGGTACGAGACTCGAACCCGCAACCTTTGGGTTACGAGTCCGACTCTCTAACCATTAGGCCACGACTTCCCCGTAAGGCTAAATAAGGCTTTGTTACATCATAACTGGTTCAAAATGTTAGTGGTTCGCAGCTAGTGTACAATGTCTATGAATCCATCAACCACTGTTTACATGTTTTTTTTTTACCTGACCTCAGATCAGTTTTGTGACATTTTAATGACACATTTGTAGAATAAAAAGGAAGAGTTGTAGATAATAGTCTCTTATTGGCCTGATTAACCAAGCTCTCCATAAAACAAACAAAACAATCCCTACAGTTTAATAAAATAACAAATATTATGTAGACATTTAATTGTACTAGATGATTTGTTGATTGCATATAATAGAATACACTTTCTGTAAAGTATTTGCAATTGGTTTGTAAAAGGAGGCATCACCAGTGTTGCGAGTGCTGCAAAAGCAAATCATTTTGCAAAGCGTCTGGTTTAAATCATTTATTAACTGAAGTCTTGAAAAACTTTGTTTGTCCCACCATTAGAAGAAGGTAATCCCAAAGAACTGCAAAAACCAACAGGTTTTTTAACAGTTGAGTTAAAGACAACTGAAACCGAGGGCTATACATTTACTTAATGACAAGAACTAAAACAGACACAGGTGTGCATAATAAAAAAACAACAAAAAAAACAGCTAAAACAAGGAAAGGAACATAGGAAAAGTAAAGACAGATACAATGGAATCAAAAATAAACTTCAAATTAAGAGTTTTAGAACATAAAACTCCACAGAATAAACATGACAAATTGAACCCATCTCTTTTAAATTCTAATTGATTAACTACATTGAGTTGTGTTAAAGTTAAAATTTTGAAATCACTGTCTGATGAGTCATCTCTTCGGCATATTTCTACAAAAGTTTCAACTGTTTAATACAAGAGCACCAGTCTCCTGTCATTTATTACCGTTAGATGACTATGATATATATTTGCCATAGGCCTACAGTGGCATTTAAAGCCTGAGGTCAGAATTCCTTCCAGCGTAGGGCGACATGGGCAAGAATGAATCATGTATGAGGAAGTAAACACCATAACCACAGCCTCAAGCATACGTCAACACCTAACCAAACCTTGTTTTGGAAAAGCGGTGATGAGGATTTAACCATAGCTAATGAATGATGGTCCAGAGTGTCTGTGTTTAGACTTCTATTATGTCACACTGTCTTTGGGAATGAGGGGACGGCAGACACCACAAACACAAAGACTTCTTTGTAACTTCATGTAAAATGCCATCTGAATGCTGCTCTGAAATGATGGCAAAGGCAAACATATATAAGAGTGATCATCATGCAGGCGAACGCCGCAGTAATCCTCCAGACACTCGCACTGGTAACCAATATTTATCCACAGCAAACGTGAGTCACGCCTCCTCTGAGGTCCCACAAGTCTTTTGTGAGGTTTTAATTAGGACTTTAGGGACAGAGAGAGCCCATTGTGTGTCATGGAGTCTCCAGTAGTGATCTCCAAAGGAATGCTGGAGCGTAACATCATCTCAAGAGATCACATCAAGGCTAAATCCTTCTTGATGAGCTTCCCAGACTAAAGCTCTCACTCCACACCTTCAAACTAAACCAACTAAACACATAACACTTACAGGTCTGTTTCACAAACTTTCATGAAGAGATAAAAAAGAAATCCTCTTAAGTTTGTTTTAGATGTTTTTTCTTTAAACACAGAAAACAAGAAGATAAAATTGAAGTGAAATCATTAGTCTTAGGGGCTGAAAACATGTCCTGCCCACTTAAGAGAGAACAGAGCTTTTCCCCTTAATGAGAGATTTAGATTGAACCATAAAAACCATTTATCCAACAGATAAAAACCTTCTACCAAAATAAACCGACTGTAAGCTGCTATACATCACTGTCAAGGTATATTAAACAACCATGAGTAATCATCAGTGCGGTTCATGAACTGTAATGTGTTTGCTTAGACAGATGAGGATAAATATATGACGGAGCTAAAGCTCAGCTCAAAGGTCTGTCTGTGTCATGTGTCTTCTGAAGTCCAGCCAAAACTAACATACAATTACCATTCTTACTGATTTCGATCAGAAATGCATTGTTAAAGGAATAGTGTAGCAACAAATTACAAATCATTATTTTCTCATCCTCATGTCGCTCCAAATTCATATTACTTTCTTTTGACCGTCAGAACACGAAAGAAGAATTTTGACAAGTGTTTTGGCTGTTGTTGTCCATTTTATGAAAGGCAATGGTACTCAAAACTTTCAAGCTCCAAAAAAAGACATTAAGTTACAAAATTGTCTTTATTCACTCTCAAATCAAACTCAAGAGTCACCCAAAGAGAACAAACCTCATTGGTTCTCACTCATGAAGCAAGCATGTTTGCCATATTTGCAGAACTCTATATATGTGTTGATCAGGGTTTATTTTTCTGTAAAAGCCCAGATGTCTCTTATATATATACTTTGAATAAAATCTGGGACAACCAAAATGTTGACTCTTCAAAAAGACATTGTAAAAGTAATCCACATGAGTGGTTTTATCCAAGTCTTCTGAAGAGACATTTTGGCTTTTATATAAATAAACCCTGATCAACGCACATACATAGAGCTCATCAAATATGGCAAACGTGCTTGCTTCATGAGCGAGAACCAGTGAGGGTTTGTTCTTGCACGTCAAGCAAGTATGGCTGATCTTCAGTGTTTACCGTATTTAATGTATCTCAATGTTTATATAACTAAATAAAAGCCTGTAATTAAATCTGTTCATCATATAAAGCGATCAAAATTTCTTTTTTGGTGACCCCTTAAGTTTGATTTTTCAATTCTGACAACTGATGATTACGAGCCAAAGAACCGCTTTTAGTGCTATATAGCACCATTTTTTTAGAGTGTACGTATATATATATATATGTATATATGTATATATATACCGTATTGGCCCGAATATAAGACGACCCCACATGGCTTTCTAACAGACATTTCTTGCTGGATGAAGGACCATCACCTTCAACTCAACCTTGCCTAGACAGAACTGTTTGTGGTTTCAGCAAGCCCAACACTTCACCACAATTTCAGCATCCATCTAGGCACATCAACGATAACTCCTTCAAAAACAGCCAGTAACCTTGGAGTTATGATTGATGATCAGCTGACTTTCTCAGACCACATTCTGAAAGTGCCCAGTCCGGCAGATTTGCTTTATACAATGTTAAGAAGATCAGGCCCTTTCTTTCGGAACATGCTTCACAACTCCTTGTTCAAGCTCTTGTTCTGTCCAGGCTATTGCAATGCTCTCTTGGCAGGTCTTCCAGCCAGTTCT
>NW_015646473.1:239554-240928 GCF_001515625.1 Sinocyclocheilus rhinocerous | reverse complement strand
TCAACCTTGCCAAGACAGAACTGCTTGTGGTTCCATCAAACCCATCATTTCATCACAATTTCACCATCCAGTTAGGCACACCAACCATAACTCCTTCAAAATCAGACATAAACCTTGGAGTTGTGATTGATGATCAGCTGACTTTCTCAGACCACATTGCTGAAAGTGCCCAGTCCGGCAGATTTGCTTTATACAATGTTAAGAAGATCAGGCCCTTTCTTTCGGAACATGCTTCACAACTCCTTGTTCAAGCTCTTGTTCTATCCAGGCTGGACTATTGCAATGCTCTCTTGGCAGGTCTTCCAGCCAGTTCTATCAAACCTCTACAATTAATCCAGTATGCGGCTGCAGTCTTTAACGAGCCGGAAAGAACGCACATCACACCTCTGTTTATCAATTTGCACTGGCGACCAATAGCTGCTCGTATAAAATTCAAGGCATTAATGTTTGCCTACAAAACCACCACTGGCTCTGCGCACCTTTACCTAAATTCACTACTTCAGACTTACATTGCCCTCTAGAAGCTTGATTTCTGCAGGTGAATGGCATATAATAGTGCCATCCCAAAGAGGCACAAAATCACTTTCACAAACTTTTACATTTACTGTTCCCTCCTGGTGGAATCACTCACTGTCTACACTTCCGTTTCCTGTCTGCCGTGCTGCTGAGTGGTTTGTGATTGTCACCTCTGTTTATCAATTTGCACTGGCGACCAATAGCTGCTCGTATAAAATTCAAGGCATTAATGTTTGCCTACAAAACCACCACTGGCTCTGCGCACCTTTACCTAAATTCACTACTTCAGACTTACATTGCCCTCTAGAAGCTTGATTTCTGCAGGTGAATGGCATATAATAGTGCCATCCCAAAGAGGCACAAAATCACTTTCACAAACTTTTACATTTACTGTTCCCTCCTGGTGGAATCACTCACTGTCTACTCTTCCGTTTCCTGTCTGCCGTGCTGCTGAGTGGTTTGTGATTGTAGCTCCGCTTTTCTGTTGAATCTCTATCTTACTATCACTCTCTGTTGTTTAAAGTGATAAAATATAACTTAACTCCCACTATAATTCTAAAATTATCTATCAAATTAATCTGATTAATTTGATCATTCGCTTTTATTCTAAAACCACGAGTGCAGCGCACGTGCAGTGCGTTAGCATTCGTTAGCCAGTTAGCTTGTCATTTGCATTTCCATTCTCATCTATTTATGTTTTCTTTTCTTTTTTTCTCTCTCTCTCGCTCCATTTATTTTCTCTCTCGCTCCGTTTTTTCACGAGTTCATCAAACAACAGTGGTAAGTCAGGATCATTCTTCAATCACAGTGAGTAATGGCTTCTTCTCCTGCTATTGTTGTTTGCACCGCTTGCCACAT
>NW_015646473.1:237891-238413 GCF_001515625.1 Sinocyclocheilus rhinocerous | reverse complement strand
CCAAACTTTAATTGAGGACAGTAAGAATGTGAGGGCTCTAGATACGGCTTTGGATGCGATTAGCTCAGGGAGTCCTGTACATTGTTCGGTTCCGGTTACAGAGCCTCCGCAGCAGGGCGACTAGGTGACTGTGAGGCGGCATAGTCGCGGGTCAAATCACCGCACCGTTCCGATCAAAACATCAAACAGGTTCTCCCCACTCAGTGACGCACCCGCTGAGAAACCTGATCAAAGTGCTCTAGTTATTGGCGATTCTATTGTACGGAATGTGAAAATAGAGACACCAGCCACCATAGTCCAATGTTTACCAGGAGCCAGAGCGCCTGACATCTTGGCAAATTTAAAAGTGCTGGCTAATGCTAAACGTAAATACAGTAAGATTGTTATTCAAGCCGGCGCTAATGATGTTCGACTTCGCCAGTCGGAGATCACTAAAAATAACATTAAAGAGGTGTGTGAACTTGCAAGCATGATGTCAGACACTGTAATATGCTCTGGCCCCCTCCCTGCTTACCGTGGTGA
>NW_015646473.1:232714-233455 GCF_001515625.1 Sinocyclocheilus rhinocerous | reverse complement strand
GGATGTTTTTCGTGTCACTCGCGCGAATATAAAAACAGCGCGATCAACCATGGTGGAGATAACTACAATCGCTGTTTTGTACCTGTTGTCAAAAAGTCCCAAATACAATGGAAAGCCAAACGCCGACGTGTCTGGGTTCACAGCACCATCCAGAGGAGGATGAATAACGTTAGGATCCTGTATTAATGTGTGTGTTACATTTTACTACTGTATATATACACTGATATTACTATTATTTTTATTATTGATAGCAGCATCTCTGTAGCCATGCTAATAAAATACAACTACCACTACAACTGATTTTAATTGTTTTCTATTCTCCAGACCTATATAATAACAGCGGCTACAGTAATGCTCTCTTCTATTGTCTGATTCAATTGGATGTGTCATGAAGCTCTTCGCTGATTGGCTTGCGCAAGAACGCGTCATGCGAATTTTCCGCTGGAGTTGAAATTTTTTAACTTGCGCGGAAGACGCAATTGAGGCGAATATCGTGCATTTGCGGCAAACGCGCCGCGCATTCGCCTCTATTCGTGTCTTTGCGTTGACTTTGTATGTAATCCACTTGCGCGAATAATTACATTTGCGTCTGGTGTGAACACACTGTTAAGAGTTTGCACTTGACTAACTGGAGCCCAGGTCAGGAAGCAGACTGACTGGCTAAACCGACCATCTGCTAGCCACCTCACGTCACAGAAATCAGTTAATTCTCAGCACATAGAGACCCTTTCACCTAGATAT
>NW_015646473.1:206506-232581 GCF_001515625.1 Sinocyclocheilus rhinocerous | reverse complement strand
GGATGACGAGTAATTTCTTACTGCTAAATTCTGAAAAAACAGAGGTGTTAATTATCGGACCTAAAAACTCTGCATGTAATAACCTAGAACACTAAGACTCTATGGCTGCTCTGTCAATTCTTCTTTATCAGTTAGGAACCTAGGTGTGCTATTTGATAGCCTATTTTCCTAATTAATGCTGTTCAGTTGCTTTGACACAATCTGTATTGTTAAAAGCGGTATATAAATAAAGGTGACTTGACTTGGAATGACCTGCCCAACTCAATCTGAGCAGCTGAGTCCTTAGCCATCTTCAAGAAACAGCTAAAACACATCTCTTCCATCTATACTTGTCCCTCTAACAGTAGAACTCTCTATTCTATTTCTATTCCATCTACTTGTTTTCTTTTTATTTATACAAAAAATAAAGAAAGAAAGAATTTACCCTCTTGACCCTCTATCTGCTAAATGACTAAATGTAAATATCTATCTATCTATCTATCTATCTATCTATCTATCTCAAGATATAGGGGCAAAAAAAAACAAAAAAACAGTGAATTCAAAACATGAGGTATCATGTTTTGTAATTTTTTTTAAGACTCACCGACTAGCTAATTGGGGAAAAAAGTTCAGAAAGCATCTAAACCACTTTCTGCACATTGCTGTAATTATCTAATTAAAATTGTCTAACTATTTTCACTCCAATTGGTTTGATTGGGTATTTTAAAAATGTAGCTGGTAGCATTTTTAATACTGTGTTAAAAAAATCAAGTTAAAAATAGTTCTTTTAAAAACCCTGTCTCAAGATGTTTTGTTCTATTTAGTCTAGCTGTATGAAAGGAAGAACACATCCTTTGTGTGAGTGTGTGTGTACCTACTATTCCCTATGTTACGGGCACCAAAAGTACCCACAAATACAGTTTGACCTTCTGGGGACATTCTTTGGTCCTTATGAGGAAACAAGCTTATAAATCATACAGAATAAATTATTTTGAAAATCTAAAAATGCAGAAAGTTTTGTGTGATGGGTAGTTGTGTGAAGTTTTGTGTGATAGGTGAATACAGTTTTTATGGTATAAATTGCTGCCCCAGACTGTAAGGCAGAGTATTGGGGCAAATCCCAAAAATTAGACCGCAATATAATGCAAAAATCACACCATAAAACCAATGACAAAATTAAAATGAGGCTGCTTTTAACATTTTTGTGTAGTTGATCAGTTTTCATGATTCTTTTTAGGTTTCACTTTTGAGCATTCAGATACTCACTTCCTAAAAGTATATTTGCTGTTTCCAAAATGTAGAACTTGTATCAATATTCTAAAACCCTGTTTTTTTAATAGGGTAGCAAATTGTGGAAATGCAGCTAAAGAATTTGAGGTCACTACAAAAATGTTGGATACCATTAAAAAGCTCAAGACATTACATTTATGCATTTGGCATCCATTGCTTTCAAGGTACACATTTAATCAGTTCTTGCTTTCCCTGGTGTAGAGTTCTCCCTTTTTATCAGTTCACAAGTTCACACTTACATATAATAAACAGAGTAAAGGTTATGTGTATTTGGCGTGCTGTCCGAGGGGAGGGCTCCGAGCTCGGAATTTTGGCCCAAACCCAGAGTACCCCCCTACAGGTTAGGACAGGAATAGTTGTAAGTGCGGAGAAGGGGTGGGGGAGGGATGCTGGAAAACTGTCAAGGAACAGAGGAAAGTCTGCTGTGTATATATATATATACACCTCTTATCTTGTTAATTGGGTTGATTACTGATTGTGCTCCTCTCATGTTAATTAGGTTAATTATCTGAACGTGCTCCTCCTGAACTTTGTTAATAAAACATAATTTCTTGCTTTTGCCCTCCCTTACCCAGGCATTGCTAGTACACACTCTACAGGATGAACTACAACAGAGCTGAAGACCAGTATTTTACTCAGGACCAGTATTTTAATGGGTGGTGGTGTGGGAGGCTACTTTTCATTATATGTTACTTTAAGGTTGGATAATGTTTAGAAAACATATCTAAATAATGGGACACCAGTTTGTGCCCTATTTGTACATGCTACCTACTTCTGAAACCGCAACCACAGCAATGAAATATTTAAACTTTAAAAGTATCAATCATCGGCATTTTAACTTCCTCTCATTCATTCCTGTCATTCTTAGACAGTTTAAAAGCTCATGTGAGTTTTGATACAGTACCTTTCTTTCACGATCCCACCACAGACCACCATCAAAGCCACCAGAGATTTATGCCACATTGCTTCCATTTCAGTTCTTTGGAAAATAACTATATGTTCCGTGCCATAAACCCATCTTATTTCTACAAAGCTTAACATTTTTCAGGCTGCCCTCAGTGTCCCATAATCACGTGATGTTCTCTCGGACCTAAGTTTTCACCACATGCCCCATGGTGACAGAGGGTGCCTACTGACCTGACGACATTTCCCTGAACCGCCTTTACAGCCTCACCAACTCTTGCCTGTTTTTTCTTTAAGCTCGCCTTTCCAGTATTGTTTCAAGTAAAGAGCTAAAGAGAAACAGATTAGCACTGCTCTCTGCGGTGTGGCTTCTTCCTGTAAACAGCCTTTCAATAAAGTTTTTCTGCTGGATTTTTATAGTGTCTGTGACTAACCAGCCCTTATATTTTAATACAGATTACCAGAAGCTGTTGTGGTTTTGACCGTAACACATCACTATGCACATAATAACTGAAATGAGTTATTTCAGTAAAGCCATATAACATCACAAATGAGAAACACAAATGTACAGCTGCTCCTCTGCAATTAAAGAACATTTGCAGACTACCAGGTTGGAGACATTTGTTTAGTGCAATCTCAAAATTTAGACTAGAGAGTTACCTGTCTTTGATAAATAAGAATGCACAAGGTGATAACATTTTTAGTCAGCGAGTTGCAGGAGGTTATGAAACCATGGATGATTGTTCAGCATCTCTAAAGTACATGAAGAGTATAAATCAGTTATATTACAGATGAAAAAAGCATTTAACAAGCTGGATGATACTGGCTTCAAAAAACAGTGTAGGTTCAAATAGAATTCCCAAGTGTCATATGGGTGCAGGCTTAACCAGCACAACATCAATGTCAATGTTATGATGGAAATATTTAAGACCAAGGAACAAAATTTCTAACTGAAAACAGTAATTAATGCTTGTACTTAGAAATTACATAGATTTTTGTGTCATCAGCATAACTATGAAATCCTGTTGTGTATTTTTACAACACGAATGTTTTGCACAAAATTTGGTCTCAAATTTGCATGTGATTTGTCTATTCTAACCAATATGTAAAAAATGGCAGCAGGGCTGATTGAGCATACAAAATCACACTCTGACAGTAGATGGCGCTTTAAGCAGAAATACAGCAGAGACTCTGGGTAGTGTTGTCAAAAGACCCGGTACTTCGGTACCAAGTCGTACTAAAAAAATGAAAACGTTAAGGAACCAGGTTTTTTTAAGTACCGGTGGTACCGAGTACCCGGTCAACCCGGTTCTTGATGCGCTATCGGAAAGGTGTGCAGATGCGCTCAAAACGAGGAAACACATCAAACTAACAAAACACTTTAAAGACAGACACCCAGATCAAATGAAAGAAAAAGAGTTCAAGCAGGTAGGTTTCGTTTTAATTTTTAATATTTAGATATTCTTAGTGTTTCCCATATTGATTTATTTGTGGCGGCCCATGCCACAATATCAAAACTGACCGTCACAAATAGATTTTCCAAAAGGCTTTGACTTCGTTGAATAAACATGAGCACTGCACGTGTCAAAGTCGAAACCCGGTGCGGGTGTTTTTATATCACTGTATTTCTGAAGTAACCCGACTGTCTTAAATTATGGATGGATGTCATTTTCATTTCATCTTGCCTGTACCAAAAGGCTTTGACTTCGTTGAATAAACATGAGCACTGCAGGTGTCAAAGTCGAAACCCGGTGCGGGTGTTTTTATATCACTGTATTTCTGAAGTAACCCGACTGTCTTCAGAAAATTATGGATGTCATTTTAATTTCATCTTGCCTGTAATGCCTGAGCAGCGTTTGTGAGTGGAGCGCTTATTTGATTACAGCCGTTACCGGGGAAACCGCTATCTCTCCCGCTGTACAAGCGCCTCCTGCTGGCAGAGAATGAATTTGCATATATATGCCGCCATAAATAGAATGCAAGTCTGAGGGAAACACCGCTTCTGTTATGAATATTATTCAATATTTTAATTTGAATGTTGGATTGAAATGAACGCTGTTATTAGAGTAGTTAATCGTTAACATAACACTGCTTCTGTTATGAATATTATTCAATATTTTAATTTGAATGTCGGATTGAAATGAACGCTGTTATTAGAGTAGTTAATCGTTAGCATAAGCGCGGCTAGCGCTAATATAATGAGCATTAGAATTAAGTTTCTTTATTAACTATTTAATGCTCCGATAACTTTTATTAGGATAAAAAAAACAGGAGGACATGATGATATTTACGATTTTTACACACCAGAGGCTTTTAAATGAATTGTGAATCTAAAATATGCGTGTTAGAGAATGTACAAATGGTTAACATTGTTTGTGTCATAACAGTCAGAAAAGCAGTTCTGGCCTTTTTTTATTTTTAGCTAGCTTAGTTGTTATTCTTGGCTGAATATCTCTAGAAGGTTTTCAAAAGCCCTTTAAAATTAAATATGTACACAGTTTGGATTAAATGAAAGTATAGTCAAATTTTTTAATTAGCATGTTTTTGTGTTTTGTTTTTGTACCGAAATTGGTACCGAGAACCGTGGATTTTCACTGGTATTGGTACCGAATACTGAAATTTTGGTACCGTGACAACACTACTCTGGTTATTACAGTACACAAAGCAATGCTGCGCAAATTTCTGTTTCTAACTCACTTGTCACTAACTAAGTCCTTATTTGCTTGTATTAAAAGATTTGTTCAGATTTTTGCATTCGTTGTGGTGTTTATCAAACAACATCAAAAACAAGAATACAGAGAACAGATTCTGGATTCTTCCTCTGCTATTCACTGTTGCTTAGCAAATAAACATCTGTTTGTAAGCGCCACTAAGTCATAATTTTAAGTAACAGCTGCACTCTGAGCATGTGACCAAAAAGTGCAAATGTTATTGGTTAGCTAGTTTTCTTAGTGCGATGGAAAAAAGATTAGAACACCTCTGTGTAAAAAAAACTGTCACAGTGACGAGTGCAAATTATGGTGTTGGTCTGAATAGACACATTAACAGGCATTCATTCAGATGCACACCGAATTTTTGCACCAACCATTCATCTTGGTGTGAAAGGCCTTAAAACTACTCTGGCAAAGTGGAAGCATATAGATTAGAAAAACAAGCGGTCCAAGAACTGATCCCTGCGGTACACCTTGTGAAGCAGCAACTGGGTGAGATTTGTGTTTATTTATACTGAAAAATGACAGAGATATGCTGGCCACAGATGGTCAGTAACACCAATAGCAGATTAGCGAGTGAGTGAGGAGTACAGAAGGCTGAACTCAGGACTAAGAAGGCTAGGAAAGTGACGACACCAGTCAGATAAAAGGAAGAGGTTGCTTAGTATCTTTAAGAGGACATCTTAGTATTATGTAGGGGTAGAAACCTTATTGATTTTTTTTTCTTCTAATTTTTGAAATATTTTTTTTCTTCAAAAGCAACTGAGCGGCGACCACGTTTTCTATTAACTTCTGGATAAAATAGATTTAATATGAGCCAAAAGTTACTTAAACTGTATTTTCGAGATTTCGTTTCTTGAATACTGGAAAGATAGCAGCAATCAGAGACCTGTTAGTCGTGGGTAATAGGCAAATTGGCAGAAGACAATGAGCTTTAAGGGGATATGCTAGTAATGGAACAAGTTGGCTGGAGGAAAGGTTTGTTTTTTCAATCAGTTTTGTTTATATGAAAGTTGCGTACAGTAAGTACAGTAGATTTAAAGGCCATGATTGAGCTGAATGATTCTTAATCATTATTCATTTTGAAACAAAGTTTGGATAAACATTTTTTGCAAATATCATTGTGGTTATACCATTTGATGTGAACTTACCTTGAGAAAAAAATCCTTGTATGTCATAAAGGTCACATCATCTGACATGTTTAACTCATGCTGGTTATACCACACACTGTGCTTTGGTGGACGTTTAATATTAATGCTTTTAAATATGATTATTATTTCTTCTCAAAGTTTTGTTTTAACACACTTTAATATAATAATAATAACAATAATAATAATAGGCCAAACTACTCATTAAAATAAATCATTGTACCCTTTTAGTGTGATGTTCATTAAGATCTCAGGATGGTCACCTTGACATTTATGCCCCATAAAAATATTAAAATAATTTTTGGTTGTAAGAAACTCTTCTTTTTCTTTCATGACATAAGACAGACAGTTGAGTATGCATGTAGTGATTAATTTCTAATGAGAGTTTGAGGCCTGCATGATGCCAGCTTTGCCCATGGCAACTCAGTTCTGAAATCTAAGCCCAGTCACTTGGAGATGAGGAAATTTAGTTTGGAGCCAAAGGAAAACAATGTCTTGACAAGAATATGTACAGCACATGGGCTGTGACATCAAAGGCAGCAGTCAAGGAAAATATCCAAGTGCATTTCACGCTTTTAGGAGCCTTCTCTTTTTAAAATACTATGGAAGTCAATGCTACCATCGAGCGTTTCATTACCCACATTCTTTAAAATACCTTCTTCTGTGTGCAAGAGAAGAAATAACTGGTTTGGAACAACATGAGGGAGAATAAATGATGAAAAGCAATATTAAAATAATATTAAAAATATTAAAACTTCCAAATTGGTGGAAATTTTACATGCAATTCAAATGCATACAGTACATCTTACATTTAGGCCTAATTATTTTTGTCGCCAGATTGGTGTAGCCCACAATAATCAGCCAAATCTTGTCCTTATTGACTGGGAAACCTCCAGTGTCCGTGTGAACACCACTTTAAGGTCAGCAGAACAAAGAAGGAGTGTAATTCTACCTAAATGAAAACTTTGCCTACATTTGTTTGATGTCCGTCACTCTACACCTGTCATGTGCAATAACTTGCATTTTTACCGCAGTATAACCATTTGCGCTGACACTGGATATGAACGCCATTAACACAACAAACACCATTGTCTGGAGACGTCGTAAATCATGCACCTGCAGTCAGAGCAGCTGCTGCAACAAAGGACGAGCTCGAGAGATGATGACTTATCAAACATTCCTTTTCTTGAAGTGGTTCGTGTAAGCAGGTGCATGTAAGGACGCTGAACTGGCTGTGGTTTTTGACTTTTAAAGGGCTGAGGAAAAATGGGAGGACACCTTCTTCAAAACCCCCAGCTATGCTTAAAAAATCCTTGTATGTCATAAAGGTCACATCATCTGACATGTTTAACTCATGCTGGTTATACCACACACTGTGCTTTGGTGGACGTTTAATATTAATGCTTTTAAATATGATTATTATTTCTTCTCAAAGTTTTGTTTTAACACACTTTAATATAATAATAATAACAATAATAATAATAGGCCAAACTACTCATTAAAATAAATCATTGTACCCTTTTAGTGTGATGTTCATTAAGATCTCAGGATGGTCACCTTGACATTTATGCCCCATAAAAATATTAAAATAATTTTTGGTTGTAAGAAACTCTTCTTTTTCTTTCATGACATAAGACAGACAGTTGAGTATGCATGTAGTGATTAATTTCTAATGAGAGTTTGAGGCCTGCATGATGCCAGCTTTGCCCATGGCAACTCAGTTCTGAAATCTAAGCCCAGTCACTTGGAGATGAGGAAATTTAGTTTGGAGCCAAAGGAAAACAATGTCTTGACAAGAATATGTACAGCACATGGGCTGTGACATCAAAGGCAGCAGTCAAGGAAAATATCCAAGTGCATTTCACGCTTTTAGGAGCCTTCTCTTTTTAAAATACTATGGAAGTCAATGCTACCATCGAGCGTTTCATTACCCACATTCTTTAAAATACCTTCTTCTGTGTGCAAGAGAAGAAATAACTGGTTTGGAACAACATGAGGGAGAATAAATGATGAAAAGCAATATTAAAATAATATTAAAAATATTAAAACTTCCAAATTGGTGGAAATTTTACATGCAATTCAAATGCATACAGTACATCTTACATTTAGGCCTAATTATTTTTGTCGCCAGATTGGTGTAGCCCACAATAATCAGCCAAATCTTGTCCTTATTGACTGGGAAACCTCCAGTGTCCGTGTGAACACCACTTTAAGGTCAGCAGAACAAAGAAGGAGTGTAATTCTACCTAAATGAAAACTTTGCCTACATTTGTTTGATGTCCGTCACTCTACACCTGTCATGTGCAATAACTTGCATTTTTACCGCAGTATAACCATTTGCGCTGACACTGGATATGAACGCCATTAACACAACAAACACCATTGTCTGGAGACGTCGTAAATCATGCACCTGCAGTCAGAGCAGCTGCTGCAACAAAGGACGAGCTCGAGAGATGATGACTTATCAAACATTCCTTTTCTTGAAGTGGTTCGTGTAAGCAGGTGCATGTAAGGACGCTGAACTGGCTGTGGTTTTTGACTTTTAAAGGGCTGAGGAAAAATGGGAGGACACCTTCTTCAAAACCCCCAGCTATGCTTTGAGCAGTAACGTGAAACCTACACGACGTCCCGTCTTACAAACAGAAATTATGGCTGGAATTCTGCTTAGAATAAAGAAACTCCCTGAGAAGAAATTCAGTCTGCAGTGAGTCATCTCATCCTTATTTAATTACAGTGATTGTAGGAGTAATTTATGAGGCTGTTATAATATGCTTTTCAGAAGCCTTCTTACCAAAGCTCGCACAAGAATGTGCTAGTGAGTCCTTTACAAGGCAGTCCCTCGTGTTACTTCCCAGAGTTCCCACAATAAAAAAGCAACAGTTATCCGACACTCAGTCATATATGAGTGTCAGTGGTCTCATTCTAAAACATGTCGCTATTTTATGGGTAATAAGCAGACCTACATGGCATCTGCACCCACAGAACTCAGTAAAAAGCACAGCAAAATAAAACAAATTGTCATTCACAACGTTCTACAAATCTCCCTCCCCTCGTTAATGAAATATTTTGGCTAATTGAATCAAGGTCTCAGGTACCAATGAGAGTGAATACTCTCTGTACTTTCTAACATACTGAAAAAAATTGTCAAATTAACTGGTTTTATTCAAGTAAAAAAATAAATTAACATCATTAATTTTACCTAAATGCATTTATACCAACAAAATTAATTTGAATGTGTGAAATCAGGTAGAAATAGCTCTTTAAGGTAACAATGGCAAGTTATCACTGTTTTATGTGGTAAATATTAAGCAAAAGTAATATTTTAATACAAATGCAAGATGCATGCAGCAAAAAGGCCTCCGGTATCCAGATGAAATTTTATGATGAAATCATAGATTTAAAAGTCAAATCAAGATTTACAGACAGGAACTGGAAGAGAAAATTAGAATAGAAGTAGATCAGAGAGAAAGTTTAATGTCTGGAACTACTAAAGTGGATAGTTTTTCATAATGTGCCTCTGATTATGACTTAATTATGGCTGGGTTGAGCTGCCACAAACATAAGCTCAAGAGATACACAGCAAACAGAACCGAAAGACAGAGATATAGGAGAGAGTCATGCTGCATGGTGCCAGAGATATAGGAGAGAGTCATGCTGCATGGTGGGCTGTCAGACCATATGCTTTCATGATTCAAGCTCCAAATACCACACAATTAACTACAACTGCACTAAAGCTGATCTCCAGTCAGTTAGGGGATAAACTCATGAAGAAAACAGGTGAAAACAGCCATTAAACACTTCATTCACACACACAAAAAAGCAACGTGTTTCCCATCCACTAAACCAACTGCATATGCTCAGAAAAGATCCCAACTCAGCATCTGAAACTAATGGGATTGGGGCTAGTTGTCACATAGGGATGCAAAAGACAATAAATGTATGGTTTCAAACACTTTTTAGCTGAATTGAGCTTATAACTACTAAACTTCACAATATTCACACTTTTTGAACTAAATTTACCTGAATAGATACACTATTGTATTTCTAGGGTTACATTTAATTTGAAGGTGTCCTTGTTACAGTGTAATTATACATTAATTACTGAGTACTATTAATTAGCTACATGTACTTACTATATGATTAGTGTTTGGTTTAGGGTTACTTGCATGTAATTATGCATAATTTGTTGTTATTATAATAGTAAGAACATGTAACGTGTAACAATGACACCTTGAAATAAAGTGTTACCTCTGCTTTCCAGAAATTGTATCAAAACTGAGCAACAGTTATAGGTCTGCTGTTGTTTTTCGTTTATGAAGCTGCTTTGAAACATTCTGTATTGTTTAAATATATTATAATTTATGTTAATTTATTATTGTAACAAACGGACATCATAAAATCACACTGGCATGCAATTTGCTGTTGATCAGAACAATTAATTGATAATTTTGTATGTTAGCTTTTACGCGTTTGCGGCTTATTGTTTCGACCTTTAACAGTTTTATTTATATATTTCCAACAGCTATTCTTCTCAATTCAGTGTCAACAACCAGAAAGTTGCCAATGGGACAACGCGATAATGGTAAACGAAGCTCTTCTTAAAGGCTATATTTCCCATACAAAATACGGACCTACCTTCTAAACTAAACTAGCAGCGAGAAACATTCACTCTTGGTGGCTCTTACCTGCAGGTGTTTGAATAACGCGGTGATCTGCGTGATGTGAAGCGTCAGGCAGCGCGAGACGCAGCGCGCGCTTTCAGTCTTCTCCAAGGTATCCGCTTCTTCGGTCCGGCGCGCAACGCTCGCTTCAAAAACACAACAGAGCAGAAAGCAGCAGACCTTCCTCATTAACACCATCTTCAATGAGGACGTTCACGTAAATGTGCGTTGACGGTGGTGCGGCTGAATGCACTGGATGCGCTTCAGGCTCGTGCTGAATGCTGTGCGCGCTGGACACTCCCTCTCGCTCGCGCAAACCTGTCATCTGAACTCAGCTCATTCATAGTCTGTCAGTTTTGTGTTTAGATCTAAAAACGAATTTAAACCATGTTTTAACGAGAAACTTTCAAGAGTCTGAAAACTGGCACTTTATGGCTCACCACTGGACAGTAAAGCAACGTTGATTTATCTTAAGATGGAACATCCAGGTATAAATGACGTTTGAAAGGTTATGAAAATAACATGGAAGTAATGGCAGAATACACTTTTCTTTAATTGTGTTCCCACATTTATAATAACAGAATTGGAGTGGATTTATATTCCCTGCTGAAAAAAAACAAAAAAAACAATAGAAACCATCACAGAAATTCTAATGGTTTCCACTACAAATACACATACAAATTTACAAACCATCAACTTTTAACCATTAAAACCAGTAAAAATGGTTTCCTGTAGTGTGTTTTAGAACATATTCTTGAATATTGAAGAATATTCCCATTAGGATTTAGTGGTTTTAGACACCAATAGAAGGCGACCAATTACCAGTAGAAACCATAACAGTTTCCATTAAAAGCAGTAAAATTCCCATTATAACCAGTAAAACCATTACACATTCTCTGATGGTTTCTATTGTTTTTTTTTCAGCTGGTTCCAAATGAATCACTTAAGTGACTAATTTAATTGAGATTAATTAATCGAGAATGAATAAAAGACAACACATTGGCTTTATTTTAATTTCTGAGGATCTCTAAATCTTCCTTTATGTTATTGTTTTTATGTTATTGTTAAATAGCGAGTCATAATTATAACTCTTTTGCGATGAACGTCTCGGAAACAATGCAAAAACAGTGGCGCATGAATGAGATAATAATAATAAATATCAAAATACCAATGTATACCACTGTCCTGACATTTTGATGACCATAGATACCTTTGACCGCAAAACCTGTTTCCATACTGGATTCAACCTGCAGTATCCCTGCGTCCCAACGTGCATACTATCCACCCTATCTGACCTGAATAGTACTGAATAGAATTTAGGATGGATAGTATGCACATTGGGACGCGGCTCTGTGTCCATCCACAAGGATCTGAATGGAAATTTGTGTCGCATCTTTGCAATACCAGCGCCATCTTCTGATCGAATAAAGTATAACTACTGCATGAGAGAGTATATAGCCAAAAAAAAACTCCTCTCAGGACCTAAATATCGACCTTCCTCTAAGTTAGGTCTATCTCTAAACAAACACACATGAACTAGCCAATCAAGGTCTTTATTTTCATAAGAAAATTAAAGAGGTTTTGTGTGGAACTCAACTCTGCTGCAGATGACTGGTCTTCACAAGGAGAAATGAGCATTCCTAAGGTAGAGTGTTTATTTGTATTTTAAATATTGATTCTTCTTCTTATATTTTCGTTTAAAGTGTATATTGTGAATCAGTTTGGATAGGTTTGGAGCCTGTAGACTATGACACACACATGCTGTTTACATCACAGTGAGGTCACACATTGATCATCTTGTTAATGTTTATCGAACCTGATTCCAAAGTCACATTCATCTCCTGGTATAAACGGATGCTAGACTGCATTTGAAATAAACCTGGTTATCCTGTGCGTGATCTCTAATGAGAAAGAAAGATGTTGACTCTGATTTGGATTTTTCTGACCGCAAACATTTTGTGTGTCTCGGGGACAAGTTTAGTTCATGTTCCCTGTGACGACAAGACTGTGGAGAAGTTGTCCCGACTGGTCGTCACGTACGTAAACGAGGACAGACAAACAGGTTACAAATTTGCCCTTAATAGAATCACAAACGTCCAGGCGCATCAACAGGTTGGTAAACAGTGCTGTCATTTTCACCAGTGGAAAGGCGACCACACCATTCATAGATCCACTCATATTGATCAATTAATTGTTTTTACAGATTCGAAGCCAGACTATATATGTATTTTTCATCTTTGCAAGAACCTGTTTATTTCATAGGTTCACTTTCCTGTGCTGTAGGGTCCAGCTGGAAAGGTCTATTATCTTGATTTAGATGTCCTTGAGACCAAGTGCCATGTCCTCAGTCCCAAATCGTGGAAGAAATGTGCTATTAGACCTTTCATGGAAACAGTAAGGCTTCAGCTTCAGTTATTTGCTGCTACTGTACATCTTAAAGTTTGGATTGAATATATGGCCTCTGGTTGACAGTGTAGTAGTGTTGTTTACCTCGGTTTAAAATTCCATCTGGTAAATTCACAAATATTGACCATGGGCTTAAGATTAACCAGCAGAACATTTTCCATTAACATTTTTCACTGCATGCAGCTCTATTATGACCATTTAACGGATGCAAATCTGGACCTCAGACTAAAATCTCTAGCTTTGTTTAATCTATTATTGCACTTTAAAACCTGTGCTTTGCATTGTGAAAAAGAGGCAAGTGATGGTGGCGAAAAGTGGCTTTTTTAAAATGAGAAACATGAGAAAAGCTCACACGAATAGTGATACATCATGACTAATCCAACTTCTAACTCATATTAATCCATGAAGTAACTCAGTGCAGATGTTTCACAGAATCTGGTTTTAATATGTCTAGAAAAGAGTAAGAAAAAAGGGTGTTTTAGGTTGGTTTATGGACAATTTATGTTTCCTGTGTTGTAGCAAATCTCTGGAAACTGTAACACCACAGTGCTCCACACACCTGAGGGCTTCTCTTACCTCTACAGCTATGACTGCACACTCGTACCAGGTCAACCAGTTACTTCCATTTCTTTCTGCACGCATTTGCAGGAGTTCCCTGCAAAATAGAAATCTCAAAATGTGAACCTTTTAGCTTATGTAAAACTAGAATGGAGCTGCAACTAACAATTACTATGATAATTTATATAAAAAAATAAATGTGCATTTCATGCATCTCAAATCCAGTAAACAGCACACGCATGCATCAAAGCACATGACAGAGCAGGATATATTAAACTATGCTCTTGTTTGAAGTGTTTAACATAAAAGATTCTCAGTATGTGTTTTGTCCGTAGACATGTGCCATTTACTTCTGGGAAGTGACATGACTCAAGTGCACAGACAAGATTAATCAATCCTCAAATTCATTGTTCATTATCTTTTATTATAGATTTCATGGATTAGTTGGTGCAGCCCTCAAGTAAAGACTCAAATCTCCAAGTCTAATCATATTTCCAAGCCAAACAGTAAAATCATATTTTTGGTTGAAAGATGCTTATAATCTAATCATATTAGAAAAAGGACCACATTAATAAAATGCAGGGATGTCTCAGAAGTAATTTTATTTACTGCTTAATAGCGATTACCAGTTCTGTTTAACAGCAAGGACCACAATGGAAATAAGTCTTTGAATTTATTGACAAAAAAGGTTTGAGGACTTGCTTTTGTCAAATAAACTTATTAAACTACTGCAATGCTTCACTGCTGTTTTAACAAACGCAACTTCCAATTTTTCTTTTATCCTACTCACTTAAAGAACTAATCTCTCTACTTTCCTTCTCCAAGACCCTCCAGAGAAGTTACGCTTGACGTGTCCAGACTGTCCTCTGCTGCTGCCGGTCGACAGTAATGAAGCCATCGCTGCAGCTCGGACATCCCTCCTTAAATACAATAGACAGAGCACGCTTCCTGTTAGCCTGACTGTGAACACCATCACCAGAGCCTCCCATCAGGTAGCAAAAGATGACAATTCATCAGTTTTTCCCAATTTATTAAGCGGTGTTGTCACTGAGGTTTGCCATGTAACACCATAATACTGGGTTATATTGTGAAATTTTACAGGGGGAAACATCATGAATGAAAATTACTTGACAACAGTAATTCCTATACAAGTATCCTAGCCTTAAATAATGTAAAGCATAGTCACATGAAGGCATCTTAGATGGCATGCAGCAAGCTTTTTTTGTGATCTGTTATGTGAACAAGCATGCCTACTTTTCATATGGTTGCCAACAGGGGCGTAGCCATCATTTCAGAAGTGAGGGGGACAGAAATGTAAAAAAAAAACACACTTTGGTACACTTTACTTTAAGGTGTCCTTTTTACACGTTACATGTACTTACTATTACAATAACAATACATTATGTATAGTTGCATGTAAGTAACCCTAACCGCAAGCATAATTACACTCTCGACTCAAGTGCTTTAGGGTCTAAGCTGATTTAACCTGTAACCGGCCCACACCCTACCCCTCACAGATGTGGGGAAGGAGTGGGATCGAACCCTAACTGACTCACGCCTTAAACTTACCCCTTACAGCTCTAAGGGTGGTGGAGTTTGACCTGGGGCAGACTCAGGTCCTAGCCCTATCTCTCACAGAGCTAGGAATAATAAGATAGTCTCAGCTCTAGTCCTTTGATGGAATGCGATGCTGGATCAGGATTATCAGGCTGTGACCTTTTTGGATTACGGTTTGGTTCGCTGGTCTGGAACAAGTTCATTCAGGAACTTTGCATTCCCACGGCTGGTTGGGTCTAAATCTAGGCCTGAACCGACCCTCACCCTAAACTTAACCTTTGTAGACGGATGATTTAAAAACCTAGCCTTTCCAACACTTGTGCCAACGCCCAGATGGGCTACTCTACTAGACAGGAGAAAGTCACAGCGGATATTGTATGGTCTAGCATGGTGTTGGGTTTCCTGACACTTAACTCTGGCCAGAGTCATCGGACCAGGCCATACCATATTATGCACATGACCATTTCATGGGTCTCACTAGCACCGGTTTCTGCATATTCAGCCTTAAACGCTCGAGCCGTTCTCTGGTAAGTAAAATGGAATCTGAGTAGGCTAGAAACTGTCTGAGCATCTGGAAAATTTGGGTGAACATCCTTCTTGACTTCAAACAAAGTTTCTTGGAATGCAGTGCTGGACCAGGATTACTGGGTTGTGACCTTTTTGGGTTGCAGTCTGGTTCGCTGGCCTGGAACAAGTTCAGTCAAGAACTTCACGTTCCCAGATCTAGTTGGATCTAACCCTGAACCAACCCTCACCCTAAACCTATCCACTGTAGCCCTGTGGGCCAGACACTCTTTTAGCCCAGCTCTGGATAGGCCTAACCTGGTACCAAACACTGCTCTATACCCAACACCTATGGCCTAATGGGCAAACAACTTAGTTGTTTCCTACAATCCTAACCAGAGACTTGGTTTGGTTGCAAAAAGCGCTGCCCTAAATCTTACCGATTGTAGCCATATGGGCCAGGTACTTTGCCCTTTCCACCCTTGTGCCTTTTATCCTGGGCCCGATGCCAAGAGGGGATCTCCCAAACAGGAGTTGATCAGTCATTTTGGATTAGGGGCAGATGCGGGTTTGCTTGCATAGTTTCGTATTTACTTTCATAACCCTAGAAGCCAGAGCCCTGCTTTACATAACCCTACAAGGATGGTTTAGGGAATATCTTTTTTGTCTTATGTTTTGCTTTAATGTAGCCCACATGACCATCTGGGCATTTCTCCTGGAGGGGGGGACGGTATAATCTAATGTGCATTGGCCCGTGCCCTTGCCTCAGTCTCCCTATTCCAAACCTTCCCAGCTGGGTGCTGGTTAGGGGGGAGCTGTTGTAATTTTCAAACACCTAACCTTGACCAGAGCTATCGGACTTGACCTGATGGAAAATTGCATGTTATTGTGGTGGGCCTTTCTTTCTTGGTAATGTTTTTTCTCTGGGGAGAAGTGAGATGCTGGGCCGCATTTATTCAGTCAGAGACTCCAGGCTTGGGCTGGGTTCGCCAGTTCGGAGCAGGTTTGACCAGGGACCTTGCATTTCGGCTCCTAGGTTGTTTGTATTGAGATGGATAAAAGGGTTGGGGAGAAGTGTGATGCCGGGCCATATTTAT
Source organism: Sinocyclocheilus rhinocerous (assembly GCF_001515625.1). NCBI lineage: Eukaryota > Metazoa > Chordata > Actinopteri > Cypriniformes > Cyprinidae > Sinocyclocheilus > Sinocyclocheilus rhinocerous. The sequence goes on along the minus strand of NW_015646473.1, from coordinate 215,767 downwards.
CTTGTTGGAGCCTTCGGGTTTGGGCTGGGTTCGCCGGTTCGGAGCAGATTTGACCAGGGACCTGGCAGTTCTGCTCCTAGGTAGATGGTGTTTACTGCTGAGTTTAAGATTGGCCTTTTGATGGTTGGAGAGATCGGAAGGGGTGGGGGTATCTTTTTGGAAGTTTGAAGCTCCCTCTGTGGTCCACTTGGACTTAGAGCCGGGGGACTTGTGAAGGGAGAGCGGATCGAGCCCGGACAGGCTCCTATAGGAGATGTGTGGCCCGGACAGGCCTATCGTCTCCTGATCCACTGGTTGATTATTATTGGGGGGGATATGAACTCACCTACTTGTAAGGGTTTTTGACAGTTACTCTTGTTCATAGGTATCTATTGGGATGGTGGCTGATCAGGAATTCAGAGGACTGATTACGAGCTTGAATAGGTTTCTGAAAGCATTTCATCATGCCGGCATGATTCAGCTTGTGGAGAATCAGAATCGTGGGCCGGTGGGTCTTTTATTTACGTTAATGCCCAAATTTGGCTTCATACGGGGGTGGATATTCTGCATAATCATTGTCAGGAGGCTCTCCAGGGGGCCAGGGCAGAGTTGTCGGATTCATCGCTGCTGCGCTGGAGGGAGGCATGACAGGTAGTGGTGAGATGGACCCGGAAGGATATGAAAACTATCTGGGAATCAACAGTAAGTTTGGCGTCTTATTGGTTGAAAACTGATGACAGAGGAAGCCCCAGGTATAGCAGAAGGAGCAGCAGGGAGGGGAATGCCAGAAAGCTCTCAGCAGATTCTGAGGGAGGGGGAGGGGGGTCCGGAGATGGAGTCGCGTATATTGCATCTTTGCATTGAGGGGCCCCCATCATCAACGGCAGCAGTGAAGGTGCGAATTATGCAGGGGGATGAAGGTCGAGAGGTTGTAACAACAGTCCAAGATTCTCCAATACCTTCGGTGGGGCGTCATAGGACACCAGAACGAAGGTCTTGGAGCCTACCCGTGGCTTGGACAAAGGGGAGGCCCTGGAGCAAGAACAGAGCCAGAGAAGTCTGGGGGAGGAACACTTGGACAAATTACAAGAAGAGCTTAATCGGTCGGGGTCCTAGGAACCAGGTCAGGCTCAGCTTATAGTTCAGGGGGAGTCCAACATAGCGGGCCCCATTGGAGAGCTTCCGTGTAAAAGCCCTCCCGCAGGTTCTTCAACAGTCTTACAGTTTCCAAAGCCAAAAGATAAGGGGGTGGTTACTGTAGATCCCCAAGGGGCAGCCCAGGGCCTACATAAGAGGCATGATCACCATGGTGTCAAATATAAAAATTGGAGTTTGGCACCAGTAGACCGATACTGATTATGAGGAACTAAAATGTGGGTCGTTTTTCACCTATTGATGACATAAATGTGGAGGTAAATTATTACCCAGGGGCGAATTTGGCCCAAGCATATCATATTATTAAGCACATGACCCCAATGTCAGCCAATACCCAATGTGACAAGTGGGGCGGGGCTGAGAGCCGTGGGAACGGAGCGAGGCCGGTGGAGTAAGTGATAATGCACGACACCTGCGCCACTCACCAGTCTCGAGTCCCACGGAGGAGCTCTGGAAGGATAAAAGGAGGAGTGACGACAGTGAAGGACGAGAGAGGACCAGGCCTGGACTTTATTTTGTGTTTTGGTTTTGTTTGTGCGCGGCAGTCGTCCGTGAGTGGCTGTCGCGCTGTTTTGTTTATTTTATTATTAAAGTTTTGTTTAAATGTTCGCCGGTTCTCACCTCCTTCTTCCCGATCTACGAACTTTGTTACATGGGTGCCGTCGGAGTGGGAGTCCGGACTGCTGATAAAAACACATTAATTCACAAGTAATCCACACCACTCCAGTTCATCAATTAACATCTTGAAGCAAAAAGCTTGTGTTAAAATAAAGTCCAGGCCTCTCTCGTCCTTCACTGTCGTCACTCCTCCTTTTATCCTTCCGGAGCTCCTGCGTGGGACTCGAGACCGGTGAGAGGCACAGGTGTCGTGCATTATCCCTTACTCCACCGGCCTCGCACCGTTCCCATGGCCCCGCCCCACTCGTCACACCCAACAGGTTATTTTGGCTTTTGGAATTAATAATGTGGACCAGGGTAATCCGACGATTATGAAGGCGGCGTTGGAACGTTGGTGGAAAATTAACTATCATAAGGGGTTGCTGAGGCGACAAGTGGAGAACCTGAAGATGTTAAACAGCTGCATTGAGGAAGCAGGCCACAGAATCCCAATTTTACCCAGGGAATTGTTCCAAATGGAGGCAGACAAGCTTCATTGGGCACCACAAACAGTGGAGGCTATGTGTACTTTAGGCACTGGATGGGGCATTTAAACTTAAAACTAATGGGTCCATAGAAAGGGGCCCATTACAGAAGAGATCGGTTATTAATTTGAGATTTTTGAATTATCTCTTGTACAGTTCTCAGTTGTTGACAAAAGTTTATCGTTTATCCCTTCCCATTTAGTTAAAACTTTCGACAATATGTCTTTGTTGGCGGATTTAGGCCAGTTTTTTGTTAAAATGCAGAGGACAGTTTTCTTTAGGCCGAGCTCGGATTTGATTCGGGCAAGACCTTTTTGCTTATGGTGGAGCTGGATTCCTCCACCCCAGGACTTACCGGGGGAAATGTGGGATTTTTTCATGAGGAATGTAGATGATGTCCAGCAAGTGCCCACAGGAATACAAGACCCAATTCCTAATTTAAAACTAGCAGAAATACATGCTTTGGAGAAATTGTCCCACAGGAGGGACATTATAATTAAACCAGATGAAAAGGGAAGTGTGATAATCCTAATGGATAGGCCGCAATATGTCCAGGAGGGACTTTGTCAATTGGAAGACAAAAGCTTTTATGCTAGGTTAATGGCTCCAGTCTTTCAGGAATAGATCCACTGAATTGAACGAGTGGTGAATTCCCAGGTCAGGGGAGGATACATCTGACGGTGACAGGCAGAATATTTACTGGGGGAACCCAAGCCCAGACCAAAATGTTTTTTTATTTACTGCCCAAAGTCCATAAGCCCCTGGATAAGTGGCTGACCCCTTGGATGCTCCTAGGTTGCCCCATAGTTTCCAACTCTGGGAACGAGAGTTACCAGTTGGCAGAATTTATATATTTTTATTTAAATCCATTATCAACCATGCACCCCAGTTATGTAAGGGACACTTATGCTTTTTTTGGGGAAAAAGTTAGGGGTTAAGTCTCACTGTTCCCACTGAACCTTTTTTTTTCACTGTATGTGGAAAGTTTATATACAAATATCAAAATCCCCTTGGGTCTGAGGGAGATACGAGAATGTTTTACTAAGTTTCCAGATGCTTCCCGGCCGGAGGAGGCGATCTTGGAGCTCCTTGAGTTGAGTTTGACTATTTAAAGATCAAGGGGACGGCCATAGGGGTTTGCACCGGCATATGCTAACATCTATATGGTGCAATGGGAGGAGTCAGTTTTTTACCAAATACCAAATTACCCCGGTGTTATTTTTAGGTTTTTGGATGATGTGTGGGGAATTTGGCAACATGGCCACAACATGGATTTTCAAAGCATTTTGGAGAGCCTCAATTCTCATCATTCCTCCAATAAGGCTAAAGTGGTATTGGATGACCGGGCAGCGGATTTCCTGGATACAAAAGAGTATAAGGGGCCGGGATTTGTGACCTCCGGGAAATTGGACTTCAAAGTCTTTAAGGACACCGACACCCATGCGCTATTACATTATCACAGCTATCATCCCTGCCACACTTTTCGGGGCATTGTTCGGGCACAGCTATTATTATTTAGCAGGATTTGTACACGGGATGAAGATTTTCAGGAGGCTAAATGGGTCGTGTTCAAAGCTCTCCAGGGTAGGAGATACTCCAGAACATGGCTATGGACAATTTATAAGGAGCATTGTGGTTCAATCGATGGTTTACTTACCCAGTCATACCCAGTCAGTCATTTATTTTTCTCAAATCTTGGCCTGCACCCTGGCAGGGGAAGGAGTCACAGTGTTGACAGCCTACAGGTGAAATATAAACCTCAGAAATTTGTTGGTACATAGCCATCTTCAGGCGACCGGAGAAAGGTCAGGGGGGGCAAGAAGGCCGCGGGGCATAAAAACGAGGGGAAAACAGGAGGCTTGCCACTTACCGAGGATCCCGTTGGCCACTAAGAATTGTATTTATGTGATTCGGTGTGCCAGATGTGGTAAACAGTATGTGGGGCAAACATGGAATACCATCAAAACACGTTTATACAAACATAGGTATACTGTTCAATCTGGGTCAGGAGGAGGGACTGGGAGACTCTTAAATAGAGCATTTCAGGAAGCATGGAGCCAACAATTTGTGGATCCAAGGGTTGGAACACAATAGGCAATGGACGACCAGACAGCAGTTGCGTAAAGAGCATATATGGATTAAGAAGCTAAACACAAGGGCCCCAAATGGCCTGAATGACAGGATGGAGATGAGAAGATATTAACTTTGTTTTAGTTAAAAAGAAATAAGGGATTATATTGCTAATATATATATGCATATGCATGTGCGTATATATAGTATAACCGTCCCAACTATTTTAAATCGGGCCTGTTATAGGAGTAAAAGGGGGGATCAATTTTGCAAGAGGTCCTACTGGTTACGGTGTAATAAAAAGTTGATAAATGCAAAAAATAAACAAATAAAAAAATAAATAGGATAACCCTTTTCCAAACTGTATTAAACCATCCATGCCAAATATTCACAAACACCATATTAAACACTTTACAAATATACAGATTCCCCCAGTAAACATTCACAAAAACAAACAAACATAATGCCCAGAATAAATGAGCAGGGTTTTGAATTCGGAATATCCAGCAGTGCTGATGATGATTTGTGCCAGTTTTGTAAATTAGTGCAGTTTAACAGTCTTATCTGTTGATGAAACGACGGATGCAATGCAAATCCTTGCAGAGGTAGGCCGGGTAGCTTTGGGTATAATCCTTGGACAGGTGCGAATAACGAACTCAAAGGAACACCAAAGTTGTTCATCCACTCCTCATAGTCGTTAGCATGCAACATTAGCATGAATTGGAACAAATAAAAATCCTCTAGAAAAGATAACAACTAATCAGAGTCCATACAGTAACCAAACAAACATTATATACAAAACATTAAACGGTAAACTCCACTAAAGTTAAATTTAACAAAAGCACCTACAAATTACATATAGACAGCAAAGTGTGAAATAGAACAGCAAACTTACGGTTGAGCAGCAAACTAAACGTTTCTCAGACCAGGATTGTTTGTATTACAAAGAAGCCATGAGGGATTAAAACAGAATCTGCTTCTTCTTCTTCTTATGATGTTTAATGGTGGTTGGCAAACCAGCTTTTGGTGCGTATTCCGCCACCTACTGGGATGGAGTGTGAGGCGATGATATCAATGGAAATGCTAATTAAAAAAAAAACCTTCTACCTATATTTTATTATATAAATTTGTTCTTTTCAGAAAATTAATAAGAGCTTTATAACCTTTATGAGAACTGTTTAACACATTCTGTAATGTCATAGAATTAATGCCGGCAGATTTTAATTCCTCTTTTAACTGTATTCTTTCCCTTTCATATGCCCTACAGTTAATCAGCACATGCTCTACAGTTTCTGGAAGTCCATAATGATTACATTGACCATATTCATGTCTTCCTATCATCTGGAGTGATTTATTAAGAGTAGAGTGTCCAATTCTCAATCGCGATATAACTGTATCATCCCTTCTATTACCATAAGCAGTTCTTACATGTCCTACTTGTTTATTTATATTATACAAATGTCGCCCTTTGTTACCTTTATCCCATCTCTCTTGCCATATCTTTCTGACAGCTACTTTAATTAAACCTTTAATTTCAGATTTACTCAAGGGTATATGTATGTCAATATTTTTGTGCTTAAGAGCCTGTTTCACTATCTTGTCTACCTCCTCATTTTCTTCCACTCCAACATGAGCAGGCACCCATAAAAATTCTGCTAGAATTCTCATTTGCCGTATTCGGTACAAACTTTGCAGTACTTCTTATAAAATATCTTGTCTAGATTCTGATTTTCCAATCAGTATACTTGTGAGTGCAGAATATGAATCTGAACAGATTACCAATGTTGTTGGTTGGATTTCTTCCACCCACTGTAAAGCTATCTGAATAGCGATCATCTCTGCTGCATATACTGATATATTATTAGAAGTTCTTTTTGCAGATTTATATTTAAAGTGAGGAATATACATGGCAGCACTTGTACGCCCAGTTTCTGGGTCTTTAGAACCATCTGTATACATTTGTAAAAAATTACAAAAGTTTCATGGCACTCAGCGGGTGTTGCATGCATCAGTCCAAAAGAAGTTAAATAAAAAGCACCCATCCATAATAAAAAAAGTGTCTCACACGGCTCCGGGGGGTGAACAAAGACCTCCTGTAGCAAATCGATGCATTTTGTAAGAAAAATATCCATATTCAAAACGTAATAATCACTTTAATCTAGCTTGCGCTCACTGTTGCGCAACGCTGACCTCCATACGTCATCCGCCCGGAGCTGCTTCTGTGTACAACAGTGAGCGCAAGCTAGATTAAAGTGATTATTACGTTTTGAATATGGATATTTTTCTTACAAAAATAGCGATTAGTCAACAGAAGAGACAGACGGCAGTGCATGAGTGTTTTGCTTAATACTTTGATTGAAGATCTGTTGTTTTAAATGATTACTTGCTGCTAGGAAGGAATATTTCATTGTCTACATATTTCTACTTTGTATTTTCTTTGTAGTTTGTATTTTTGATTGCACTTACTGGTAATTATAATAACTGCCGTCAGCTAAGAAGGAGCATGTGTTATTTGCATTGCTCTCTTCCTGCACTTAAGTGCGAACTGTAGTTTTGATTTGAGCAATTGCCCTGCTATAGGCTATTGGCTGTGCTAATTAGAAGGCAGCCACAGCGACTGTAGACTATTTAAACTGCTTGGGAGAAGCGATTAGTCAACAGAAGGGATGGCAGCGCGTGAGTGTTTTGCTTAATACTTTGTTTGGAGATCTGGGCCCGTATTTATCAAGCCTCTGAGAATTACTCTCAAGAACGCTACTTTGAATTGATTTAAGTGTAAAAAAATTCTTGGCTCAAAGCTGTGCTTAAAAGTTAGTTATCAAGCATCTCAGTCGTAATTTAAGTGAAGTGTAGGATTAAATCTTAAGTGTCAGTTTTAGAGTTGATTCACGACACTTTGCTGTGCCACAAACAGGATTTTGGATGACGAAATACGCATGGACCAATCACTGAATAGATTTCCTTATTTAAGAATATTCTCAGATAAATTCACATTGAATGGTTAAATTCCTAATAGGAGTTTACATTCAACACACATTTGACAATAAAGAATTTTAAAGGGAATACATTATGGTAAGGAAACGAATCGTCATCACAACCTTCAATTTAGGGTTGTGCCGGTAGACAATAGTAGGGCCTATTGTGTATCAACGATAGTCAGAGATATCACCTGTTGCTGATTTCTATGACGACAGCAAGATGATTATTATTATTATCCGTCAAAAATATAGGCGCCTGTCTTTAGTGATGCAGCGCGGAGAGCCACGGCGCAGCTGGTGAGTAGCCGTGATCAGCTCCGGTGGCCGTGTCGGAGCCGTAACGCGCTGCAGACGTGTGCAGTGTAAATAAGGGGTAAGAGATTTATTGATACAGTGTAGGTAGCTTCACTGATTATAACGGGAGTGTTTTTAAAGAGCATATAATACTCGCGCTAGACTGAAGTCATTTATGATGTTCTTTGGTAATGTAAATATTCTTTCGCCTATCTTTAGTGATGCAGCGCGGAGAGCCGCTTCAGAAACTGGTGAGTAGTCGTGATCAGCTCCGGTGGTCGTGTCGGCGTCGTAACGTGCTGCAGACGTGTGCCGTGTAAATAATGGGTAAGAGATTTATTCATGATACAGTGTAGGTAGCTTCACTGATTATAACGGGAGTGTTTTTAAAGAGGATATAATACTTGCACTAGACTGAAGTCAGTTAGATGTTCTTTGGTAAATGTAAATATTCTTTGCTCGTTTCTGTTTGAATAACTGAGGAAATTTAACCGTTTGATTAACTGCTTGTCATCAAACATTTCAAGAACATCTTCTGAAAGATTCGCGCATGTACATCTCTGTCTCCTCAGCGCCATCACAAGTCCCTACCGGCAACTCCTAACCACTTGAGAGACCTCTCGAGCTGTCTTAAATAACTGGGAGAGTAAGAGTGATTCTTAGCTTTAAGAAATTTGATAACTTGCTTTTATACTTAAGTTTGAAAGTAGGAGTAAATTTAATGAATTCTCAGCACTTAAGACTAAAATGGCACTTTGAGAAGCTTGATAAATACGGGCCCTGTTGTTTAAATGATTACTTGCTGCTAGGAAGGAATATTTTGTTGTCTACCTATTTCTACTTTGTATTTTTGTTGTAGTTTGTATTTTTGATTGCACTTACTGGTAATTATGATCATTGCCGTCGGCTAAGAAGGAGCCTGTATTATTTGCATTGCTCTCTTCCGTCCGAACTGTAGTTTCGATTTGAGAAATTGCCCTGCTATAGGCTATTGGCTGTGCTAATTAGAAGGCGGCCACAGCTGTTTTCACTTTAGTCTCTTAGACTGTGTATTTCTTTGATGTCTGTGCACTGACTCGGAAGCGTCAGCAGAAGCGTTCAGCCCTCATGTGAAGACCAACGAGTGTAAAGACCTGCGACTTTACCTGCGCGACTTCACCGAGCAACGAAACCGCCAACGCACTTAAGTATAATTTTTATCTTCCCTTTACTAACTCTCCTTTTATGTCCTCTCTTTTCTGCCTCTATCATGTGTTTCCAAAACATTCCGGTTGTCTCTCGACAACGCTCTAACATCACACGCAGACGGCAACGCAATCTTGCTAACCTGCATCCTATCTCTACATCTTCTACTGCACCTCTTTCTTTCTCTGTGGGTCTCTGGAATTGTCAGTCAGCTGTCAACAAAGCAGACTTCATTTCTGCTTTTTCTTTAAACTCCACACTTAGCATCTTGGGCTTGACTGAGACCTGGATTCGTCCAGAAGACTCAGCAACCCCAGCTGCTCTAGCTAACAATTTCTCTTTCTCTCACCCCCCCCGTCAGGTTGGCCGGGGTGGGGGCACTGATCTGCTCATTTCTAACAATTGGAAATACTCAACCCACTCTCCCCTATGCAATTATAACTCATTTGAATCTCATG
>NW_015646473.1:206062-206318 GCF_001515625.1 Sinocyclocheilus rhinocerous | reverse complement strand
GGCTCGGTTGGTGAGTAGCCAGGACCAGCTCCGGTGGCTGTGTCGGAGCCGTAACGCGCCGCAGACGTATGCAGTGTAAATAAGGGGTAAGAGATTTATTCATGATACAATGTAGGTAGCTTCACTGATTATAATGGGAGTGTTTTTAAAGAGCATGTATTAATCATGCGTCATTTATGACATTTATGATGTTCTTTGGTAATGTAAATATTCTTTGCTCGTTTCTGTTTGAATAACTGAACCGTTTGATCTGTTT
>NW_015646473.1:203089-205807 GCF_001515625.1 Sinocyclocheilus rhinocerous | reverse complement strand
GGAATTATAACAATTGCCCTCGGCTAAGAAGGAGCGCGTGTAATTTAATTGCTCCCTTCCTGCGTTTAAGTGCGAACTGTAGTTTCGATTTGAGGAATTGCCCTGCTATAGGCTATTGGCTGTGCTAATTAGAAGGCGGCCACAGCTGTTTTCACTTTAGTCTCTTAGACTGTGTATTTCTTTGATGTCTGTGCACTGACTCGGAAGCGTCAGCAGAAGCGTTCAGCCCTCATGTGAAGACCAACGAGTGTAAAGACCTGCAACTTCACCGAGCAATGAAACCGGCAGCGCACTTAAGTATTATTTTTTATCTTCCCTTTACACACTCTCCTTTTCTGTCCTCTCTTTTCCACCTCGATCATCTGTGTTTCCAAAACATTCCTGTTGTCTCTCAACAACGCTCTAACATCACACGCAGACGGCAACGCAATCTTGCTAACCTGCATCCTATCTCTACATCTTCTACTGCACCTCTTTCTTTCTCTGTGGGTCTCTGGAATTGTCAGTCAGCTGTCAACAAAGCAGACTTAATTTCTGCTTTTTCTTTACAATCCACACTCAGCATCTTGGGCTTGACTGAGACCTGGATTCGTCCAGAAGACTCTCCGACAATTTCTCTTTCTCTCACACCCCACGTCAGGTTGAGCGGGGTGGGGGCCCTTATGCTACAGACTTCCATTCACTCCTTGCTTCATTTGATCTCAAACGCCTTACCATTACAAGCACGCATAAATCAGGCAACCAACTTGACTTAATTTACACAGTAAACATTGTACTGCAGACAACATTTTGGTAGAACCCCTACATATCTCTGACCATTTCTTCATTACCAAAATCACTTTCCAGAACATTCTCGTTCACCATTCCTGGCTGGTGGAATGATCTTCCCACCCCTATCCGGAATGCTGAATCCCTGACAATTTTCAAGCGACAGCTGAAAACTCATCTCTTTCGATAGTACTTGACTTCATCCTAAATTTAAAAAAAAAAAAAAAACTTTGTCTTACTCTTTATTTATTCCTTCCATTTCTAGCTTGTACTTATTTGAACAAAGGCCTGAAACTTGGTATTACGAGCACTTCCTGTGCCTGTTTGCCTCTTTAAGAAGAAGCGCTTTATTCCCCAACTCTTTCGATAGTACTTGACTTCATCCTAAATTTAAAAAAAAAAAAAAAACTTTGTCTTACTCTTTATTTATTCCTTCCATTTCTAGCTTGTACTTATTTGAACAAATGCCTGAAACTTGGTATTACGAGCACTTCCTGTGCCTGTTTGCCTCTTTAAGAAGAATCGCTTTATGTATTCCCCAATTGTAAGTAGCTTTGGATAAAAGCGTCTGCAAAATAACTAAATGTAAAATGACTAGATGTAATAAACCATGTGACAGGAGGTAACTGTTACAATAGATATTTTTTCCGGTATAGTTTTCATAAATTTGAAAAAGATTTCATAAAGGGACAGGAGCTGTGGTTATGGGGCCTATGAACAAGATTTTGTTTAATCTCCTGTTCTGATTGCTCCTTAGATGAGAAATAGACAGTGCGGGGTGCGTGTTACACAATGGATATTGAGATTCACTCAGATTAAGAATAACCGTTTTTTTCTCCAAGTAATTGGGGAACCAAATGGCTTTAGGTTGGAAGCTGGTATGAAAGGAATTGGTGGTGGGATATATAAATATATAATTGTTTTGGTCACCACAGAAGAAGTAAATGGGTCAAAGTATGGGGTGCATAGATGATACTTTCTGGTTTTAGGCAAGAGTTTTTGCATCTGGCGGTTGTCCTGGTAAGGATGATGTCTGTTCAGTTTTAAAATGCATAAGCTTTTAAGAGGGGAGTGGCTGGTAGAAGCCTGATGTGCAGAAATGTGCGTTCGCCAGTCTCATACTCTCGGCCTTGATTGAGTTAAGGGGTTAAAAGTTCATTTCTAGTTTGAGATACGATTTTTTTCAAGTGACCTATACCTTGCGGTGTTAACGATAGGTTACTTGTACAGTGAGTATCCAGCCCCCCTGGGTCCACTTGGACAGCACACAGGGACGGTGGCCTGGGGCTAACAGGCCTTAATTGGAGCCCAGTCTTTTACGGGTGATTAGCACCTCTCACGCAACAGCACATTTTGTATCCATCACCCTTGCACTCATCCTGAGTTCTTGTTTGCGTAGTGGTGAAAATCGTGAAGGCCAGTAGAAGTTTTCGGTTCAGATGTTAACACATCTGGTGGGTGTCCCCACAGGGGATGATGTCGGTCCGGTTTGTCTTGGCTTTTAGGGGGAAAGACTGGTAGAAGCTTGATGCTTTACATCTGCCAGTCTCGACTCCCGACCCCCAAGATCAGTTTAAAAAAATAGTTACAAATAGTTTTTGGCAAGCAAGGGAAGTTTTAAAGGGGTCATATGATGCTGCTAAAAAGAACATTATTTTGTGTATTTGGTGTAATGAAATGTGTTTATGCGGTTTAAAGTTAAAAAAACACATTTTCCACATACTGTACATTATTGTTTCTCCTCTATGCCCCGCCTTCTGAAACGCGTCGATTTTTACAAAACTAATCGGTCTGAAAAGCGAGGTGTGCTCTGATTGGCCAACTATCCAGTGCGTTGTGATTGGCCGAATACCTCAAGCGTGAGACGGAAATGTTACGCCCCTCACCATACTGTGTTGATGCCATGTCCGGCCGGAGCGACGACACAAAAACATGAAAACCCATTACAAA
>NW_015646473.1:186047-200718 GCF_001515625.1 Sinocyclocheilus rhinocerous | reverse complement strand
AGCCGTTTTAGGTAGGTGTGGCTGACTCTTAACTTTTATAAAGAATATCTCTATGGATTTGAGACTTTAGTCTTTGCAACTTTACAGATCTTCTTTATGCACCAAGAGCTTGTAACACTCCAAAGAGAAAGGAAAAAATGAAATTGCATCATATGACCCCTTTAAAACAAGGATGATCAGTTAAAAACGGTCTAGATCCCAACAATGGAATTGGCACACGGCAAGGTTTGATCACCCTGGGCAGGGCCGCCTCAGAGGAGGGTGTCTAGTGTTTAAAGAGCTGAAACACCTGATGGATCCTGAGGTATGCTACTGATCAGGTGTCTTAAATATTTCCCCCAGGCCAAAGGTTTTTTTGGGGGGACTAGGAATGGCCACCAATGCCTGAAAATCACACAAAGCTACTTAACCCTAATAGGTGTGGGGATCATAAAGGGAGCGTGCTTGACCCTCATACTGTAAGGTTAAGTCCTCAAACGAACTCGATTTGGGAAAGGAGTGGGATCGAACCCTAACTGACTCACGCCCTAAAAACAAGTTCATTGAGGAACTTCGCATTCGCAAGGCTGGTTGGGTCTAAATCTAGCCCTGAACCATACCTCACCTTAAACTTCACCTTTGTAGAAAGATGGCTAAAAACCTAGCCTTTCCAACCCTTTTGCCAGTGCCCAGATGGGCTACTCTACTAGACAAGAGAAAGTCATAGAGGATATTGTATGGTCTAGCATGGTGTTGGGTTCCTGACACTTGACCCTGGCCAGAGCCGTCGGACCAGGTCATGCCATGTTACGCACAGAACCATTTCACGGGTCTCACTAGCACGGGTTTATGCATATTCAGCCTTAAACGCTCAAGCTTTAGATCGTTCTCTGGTCTGCAAATGGGATCTGAGTGGGCTACAAACGGTTTGAGCATCTGGAAACACTGGGTGAACATCCTTCCTGACTTCAAACAAAGTTTCTTGGAATGTGATGCTGGACCAGGATTACTGCGTTGTGACCTTTTTGTATATAATATATAAATTTGTAATGTATCATTTTGTATATAATATTTAAATAATTTGTATTCAATTTCATATTTTTCCTATATTTTACTAATGACAATTTTATGATTGGTTTATATACAACAAACACATAGGGCAGAATAGTTTCTATGCTTTAATAAATGTTATGCCAATTTGCACTGCATTATTCATAAACTTTTATTTATTACCTGGAAATGACTTTTTTTTCTTCCTTTTTTAAGCTATAGCTTGTATTAGCGAGTGAAACTATACACAATTAACGCTGAGATAAATAGTGATGGTTCAAAACCCTGCTTTTGAAGGTTTGAAACATTTACACATTTTTTGGTTTCTAATCAGTGGTTCGGAGCTTGTTTTAAACTCGCCAAGTCAAGTGATTTCAGCAAATGATGTTTTATTAACAAAGTTCAGGAGGAGCACGTTTAGATAATTAACCCGACCAATTCATCATCAGCAATTACACAATCTATCCTATCAGCTCGAGAGAGAACCTCTATAAATAGCCTAAGCTGTCTTACTGTAACGTGGCTGACGAGACGCGAGACGTGCGGATCCATGTGCAAGCTTTATTCACAGACGTGGTCAGAAACAGGCATGGGTCAGACAATGGCAAACAGGTATATGGCGGGCAAGACACAAGAATAATCCTAGGGCTAGCGAAGGTCAACGATCGGCGAACAGAATCAAAAGGGCGAGACTAGAGGGATAAATCCAGGAACACAGGCAGCAGAGAGGGGTAAGAAACAGGCATGGGTCAGACAATGGCAAACAGGTATATGGCGGGCAAGACACAAGAATAATCCTAGGGCTAGCGAAGGTCAACGATCGGCGAACAGAATCAAAAGGGCGAGACTAGAGGGATAAATCCAGGAACACAGGCAAAGGTCCAGGCATGGGCAAACAGAGTCCAAAACGGCAAAATGACAGGGCAATCCAAAAACAAAGGCAGCGATATATACACGGGAAAACAGGCAAGGCAAGACTAGACTAAACTAAACTAGGAACTATGAAAAAGACAAAGCTAAGACAATAAACAGGCTCCGTATAGCAGCTAACACTAGGAGAGTGGAAAACGCAGAACAATACTAGAGACCAAACAGGACATAAACATGGAATGGCTTGGTAAAGTAGCTAACACTTGGAGAGTGAAAAACGCTAGACAGAGGGAAGGGATCCGAGTGAGTGTTAAATAGTGAGTGAGTGATATGAAACAGCTGTGTGCAATCAGTGAAACAGCTGTGTGCAATCAGTGCTGTGTGCAATCAGTGCAATGAATGATGGGATATGTAGTCCGGGGTGATATGCAACAGTGTGTAGTGCGAGAGTCAATGAAAATGGAAAGGGTGACCTCTGATGGCTAGCAGACGGAAGTTCATGGACCGGATTCGTGACACTTACCTTCATTCTCTCTGGAGTCTTTCAGCGTCCCTCAACTACACCGACTACTCACCATCGGCCCGTTCCTAGCCCAGTACGGGGGGGGGGAGCACTCTGGGTCTGGGCTAAATACCGAGCTCTGAGCCCTCTTTGGTGGACAGTACGCCAAATACGCATACCATTCATCCTGCTTTATTATCTGTAAGGCGAACTCGTGAAATGGTTTCAAATTCAGTTTCAAACTGTTTTGATCCTTGGTTTTGCAACATTTCAAAATTAATTAAATAAAAAGTAAAATTCACAGTTCAGAATCACACCTTTTGTTAAGGTTGCACATTAATACAATTTCAGTGAAATTTAGTGGGAAAAAAATCCATTGCCTGTTGTCAGTAACATAACGATGTGTAAAGGCCTGTTTACACCATGAATGATAACAATAACTATAACTACAGAGTTCTAAAAATCATTTAGAATTTAAAAGAATAGTGACGTTCACACAACAACTATGATGATAATAATACAGAGAATCCATGTGCTGGGATCACTCTCAGTGATGTACGATAAAACAACCATTACAAAAATTAACCATGGTTTTACTACAAATAAAAACGAATAAAAACAAAATAATTCCTATAGTTAAACCATGGTAACCACAAATTAACCATGGGTTTGCTACACTAACCATAGTAGTAACATTGTGGGATTACAAATGGTAATCAATATGCCAAAAAAACATGGTTATTACACTTTTACTATAATAAAACCTTGGTTAATTTTCATAAGGGACTGAGAACTAATCAGAATTCATTAGAATTTAAAGGACTTGTGCATTTAAACAGCAGACAAAATTGCGGAGAAGCTCTGCACAGAAAACAGAGTAACATAATTACCTCAGGTATCCAGCGCTAGTTTTGACAATATTGTCTTGCCTTTATTGAAGTTGCAGTGAAACAGACAATGTGTTGTTTTTATTCCACTACATTAACTATGCTCACTGTTAGATCAGATAGATTACACTAGCTAGACTCACCATTTAGATACACTCAAAACGTTACATGCTGAGAACATCTGCTGTTTAAATCAGTGTAAATGCAACAAGAACAGGAAAAACTGAAAACTGATATTGGCTAATACTTAAGTCTGAATAATTTTATTCGGACTAATTTTATTCAGACTAATACTTAAGTCTGAATAAAATTAGTCTTCAAAGCTGATTGTCCCAGCTCTTCTGCTGCCTTAAAGCACAGCTCACATAGAGGTCACTTTCTGCGCAGGAAACTTTTTCTTTAATTTCCAGATCACACAGATTCCTATTGAAATGACTGGATTTCATCTGCAAAATTTTGCCAAACAACAGTAAATGTGACCTTTTCTCTCCCAGCACCACCTTCTGTCTAATTAGCATTAATACCCGCATAACCGGTTTGAATGCGGATACCTAACCGTTGTGTGAAAATTATTCTTGCAAGTCTAATGACACTATACCATGATCATGGCATATACATTTTTCTTTTATTCCACATTTCCATTCTTAATTTAAATTCACCCCAACAATGTGATAAATGTGAATGCAGACTGACATTGTCACGCTTTTAAAAGGACAGAAAAGCATAATAAAAGTAACATTCTTCTGAAGCCATTTAAATCCTTTGTGTGGAAACAAATCCAAGTAGTCATTTAATAAAAATGCAGTTTGTGATGACAGAATACTTTTTTGGATGAACCAACCCTTTAATACGATGACACTGAGTTCTGCCCTGGCCAGATTTAATGAATCTTTTTATTTAATTTCTTAGAGCTCCCCTGGTCCTGCTAGTTTTGTGGAGTTCACCGTTCAGGAATGCTCAGTCGCTCCATTCCCTGAGGTTCTGTGTGAGCCAGGACATAAAGGTAAAGAGGTGAGTTGCTGCCAACGGCCATTACTTCCATGTAAATTGGATCCCATGTGAATGACGTAACATCCACCACTATGTTATGTTATTTTTCTCACACCATAAAAAGTTTTATTTGATGAAATGTTCCCTAATTTGCCAAACTGTCTGCTTTCTCTAGTGTGGTTATTCTGTCTGTCTGTTTTCATTTCAGCCTGTTGGGTTCTGTGTCGGGGAGGTTTTTGGCCACGGCCAGCAAGATGTGAAGGTGTCCTGTGAAATATTTCGCACACAGGTACCCTAAATATCCATATTTGTTTGTCAGGCTTTTTCTCCAGGTCACACTCTGGAAAGCGAGAACTTTCCAGCTCTAAAAGCCAGATGACTGAGGTAAATCAACACCTCAATGTAACAGAAGGAAACTGAGCCAAACCCAGTAGAGCTGATCTGAATCTCCCTGTGCACTTATTATCCTCTCGCTACAGAAAAGTCTAAATGGAAATACTAAAATGGACTGTTTTAGTTCCTTTCTTTCTTCTTTTGTCCTTGTCGTCTCATGTTGATTTCTTCAAATCATGTCAGATTAATCATATTTACTAAATTGGCACACATGAACACCACCATAATGTTTTAATTATCAGTAAGACATGTGATTTGTGAGTGTTCAACATTGATTTTATTTCGTATAAATGGCATACTTGTTTTTGAGACCACAAACTTCTCTGTGGCTGCACAGGAATGATAAATGAAGATGAAGCATCAATTACACACCACATGCACATCTTTTGCTTTTAATTAATGCTAAAAACACTTCCTGTCTTGTGTCTAGATGGTTATTCTGTCTGTCTGTTTTCATTTCAGCCTGTTGGGTTCTGTGTCGGGGAGGTTTTTGGCCACGGCCAGCAAGATGTGAAGGTGTCCTGTGAAATATTTCGCACACAGGTACCCTAAATATCCATATTTGTTTGTCAGGCTTTTTCTCCAGGTCACACTCTGGAAAGCGAGAACTTTCCAGCTCTAAAAGCCAGATGACTGAGGTAAATCAACACCTCAATGTAACAGAAGGAAACTGAGCCAAACCCAGTAGAGCTGATCTGAATCTCCCTGTGCACTTATTATCCTCTCGCTACAGAAAAGTCTAAATGGAAATACTAAAATGGACTGTTTTAGTTCCTTTCTTTCTTCTTTTGTCCTTGTCGTCTCATGTTGATTTCTTCAAATCATGTCAGATTAATCATATTTACTAAATTGGCACACATGAACACCACCATAATGTTTTAATTATCAGTAAGACATGTGATTTGTGAGTGTTCAACATTGATTTTATTTCGTATAAATGGCATACTTGTTTTTGAGACCACAAACTTCTCTGTGGCTGCACAGGAATGATAAATGAAGATGAAGCATCAATTACACACCACATGCACATCTTTTGCTTTTAATTAATGCTAAAAACACTTCCTGTCTTGGGTCTAGAATAAACTAAAGGGAAAAAAAAAAAAAAAAAAAATTCTGTTTTCCATGCTTATTTTGACAGAGACATTGCAGAAACTTTCCAGGAGGACTTGAAGGCAATGCCATATCTTATTGCTCCATCTGATTATTCTTAGAGATAGGAAAAAAACAACAACGATTCGATCAATCCCCAATTTAAAGCAGGAAGTGTGAAGTTTCGGCACCACTAGCAGCAAGCAAATGGTGAAATAATGAAAAAATTATTCCACTGTTTTCCTGAAACAACTTGTTTTATGCTGAGAAAACATTAGCATTATATTTCATGAGAAAAATGTTCCCAAATATGTTGAAAAAAAGTTTTCAAATAATAATACTAATAATAATGTGAGCCAACTTCCACTCTTTACAACCTTCTCATAAGAGTCAGTTGTTTCATAATCAGACTACACTGTGTAATCAGAAACACATATGTTTGCTTTTTGCATGAAGCCAGCAAGAAAAAAAAGACTTTAGTTTTCTTGCCATTATTTTGTGGTACAGTACATTGTATTTTTTAACTCACCGCATTACAGTTTTTACTGTTTTTCAAACACAGTAAACACAACAGCAGCTATGTGGCTAAACAGTGGATCATTTTCCATTGCTTTGGCATACATTCATTCAGTGGCTACATCTTTCAAATTACATGAAATCTCACTTAGACACAAACATTGCCAAAGCTCTATATACCTACAGGCCAAATACAGTGCTTTTCCACTTAAGCTTAAGCATAAGCCCAACATAATATAAAGCTGATTAAGACAGCAATTTGCTACATTTTTACAGTAATACCAAATCTAAAAAATGAAATGCTATCAAACTGTCAGAAGTTTGTGCTGGATTGTACAAAGCCTGGTGGCACATATATTGTTTTATTGCTGAAATACTCTGTAAAACACATAAACAGTGCAAGAAATTAGTTATCATTGAATCTTGTTTCAGGGACTGGCAGTGTGACTTCTTCATATATAAATGACGCTCCCTGCCCTGCGACTCACTATCGCCCTTAGCGTCACCCGCCAGCGTATACAGGTCTAGGTGATGTTCAAATTGGCATGATTACACAGTACTTTATGCAAAGAAAAGAATAATAATTTAAAGTAAACACCGTCCTATTTAATAAATGATAACTAATAATGTTAATAATAAACAATACATACATGTGATTACTTGAGCATATACCACTACACCAACACTCCGAATGAAGATTATACACTGAATGAAATCAGTTATTCAAGCCATTATATGCTGATTATGTCTTTATTGAAACATAACCAACACCTGATCGCATTTTCTCTTGGCACACTGTTGTGACAACCAAATAAATTCTAAAGTTTTAAAGTCAAGGGTAAAGAGCCCAACTAAAACAAACACTGACCTCGATAATGGTAACTCAAACAAAGGTAAAACCTCAACATCTAATGTCATTGGGCCTCATTCATGAAACATTCGTAAATATAGGAGTACATTTCTGAGTAATTTGCGCGTAAAAAACGGACCTTCCCGAAAACTCTCCTCTGGATTCACAAACACTTTGTAAACATCAGATTTGATAGTTAAACGTGTATGTTAATGAATTCCAATCATTTGTAAATAGGGCGCGCATGCACGCGCATTCACAATTAGCATAGGCCTAATCCTGAGAAAATCCTATGAATTACAGCTACGCAAATTGCGTGTCCAGGAAAGCAGTGTAATATTCTGGTCTACTTTCTCAGGTCTGGCTCTAGAATATTGCATAAATGCAAAAAAAGACTAAAAAGCCATATGCTAACAATAAATATTCAATTAACGTTTCCTTTAAAGGGGTCATATGATGCTGCTAAAAAGAACATTATTTTGTGTATTTGGTGTAATGAAATGTGTTTATGCGGTTTAAAGTTAAAAAAACACATTATTTTCCACATACTGTACATTATTGTTTCTCCTCTATGCCCCGCCTTTTTGAAACGCGTCGATTTTTACAAAGCTCATCGGTGTGAAAAAGCGAGGTGTGCTGTGATTGGTCAGCAATCCAGTGCCTTGTGATTGGCCGAATACCTCAAGCGCGAGACGGAAATGTTACGCCCCTCACCATACTGTGATGCCGTGTCCCGGCCGGAGCGACGAGACAAAAACATTAAAACCCATTACAAACGAGGCATTTGTTGCATCCAGTGGGGACATAATTACTGATTATAATGACTTATACTGTCTTTTTACGCGTTGCGTTGCATTGCATCGCGCCACGTAAACATAAAACCCTGTCTGCATTTGTGATCAGAGAAATGACAAACAACATTTGTCAACAACCAAGAGCTTGTAACACTCCAAAGAGAAAGGAAAAATTGAAATCGCATCATATGACACCTTTAAAGTGTTTTTAGCCAGCTGAAAAATGTCAGGCGCTATTCTTAAAACGCTTGAGAACGCTTTGGCAGCACAGTGTTTTTCCAGACGCTTTGGTTGCTATGATAAGAAATATCCTCGGCAGTAACGTATTACTAGCATCTCATTTTGAAGAATATTACTGAATATAAAAATGCAGTAACCAGCAATATTAACTTCTCTATTGTTGTTCAGTTGTTGTACAAGTAGGATGATTGGTCGGTGTAGTATTTGTCCCGCCCCTCCTCCATTGATTGGATGGCTGGGTAAAAAGTTACAGTGACAAGCGCTGCCTTTTACCCAAAGCTAGACAGTTTATGAACTCTCAGCTACAAAAACAAAAAACTGAGAAAACGAACTTGTAAAATATTATGATGGCGGTGCATCAAAATTCAGTGTCGTCATTTTGCCAAAAAGAACACAGACCGGTTTACGCACCATTTACACGTGGCAGGGAGCAGGCGTAAATTTATTTGGTACCAGCTAACATTTTGAAAATACTAACTCTTTCATGAATCCGAAAATTTACATCAGAACAGCTTTACGAGGTCGGTGTAGTATTTGTCCCGCCCCTCCTCCATTGATTGGATGGCTGGGTAAAAAGTTACAGTGACAAGCGCTGCCTTTTACCCAAAGCTAGACAGTTTATGAACTCTCAGCTACAAAAACAAAAAACTGAGAAAACGAACTTGTAAAATATTATGATGGCGGTGCATCAAAATTCAGTGTCGTCATTTTGCCAAAAAGAACACGGACCGGTTTACGCACCATTTACACGTGGTAGGGAGCATGTGTACATTTCTTTCGTACCAACTAACATTTTGAAAATACAAACACTTTCATGAATCCGAAAATTTACGTCAGAACAGCTATACACAAAAATGAGTGTTTAATGAATGAGGCCCAATCTGTTTAGTAATGTGTGAAGCTGGTGATGCTGTTTTTGGGGTTGTTTAATCATCCTCTGCTGAGATCTTGAGAGATTTAATGTCTTCTTTTATCTTGCGGTGATTTCATCTATAGACCTATTCGGACGGTAATTGTTTCTCAGGGGGACGTAAGTGATTTTCACCATTTACAGGGGGTAGTCTGTGATTTAATTGCCGTCCAAATGGAAAGTATTTAAAAGAACAATACTTCATAACTGCTCCACCAACAGTTATATACATAACTATATCGCGTATAATTATATACATCTATAGCGCCTCTATGTTCCTATTTTTAAAAAGGAGATTTAAATAATCAGCGCGTTCCCGGGTTCGTAGGATCACAGAACTCGCTCCTCCACTGTGAATAAATCGCCATCCGAATCCACAAGTTTTATCACTGTGGTAATATGTACATTTATTTTTACAGACGTCCATATGAGAGTCAATTACCGTCCCAATCGGGCTTTAGTCTGTGTTTGTTGGATGACAAGCTTAGCTAGTGATACATGTATAAAGTGTGGTAGTATGTATAAAGTGTGGTAGTTTTAGTGCATTTTAGATGTGAAATTTACTGCTGAAAGTTGGTAAAGGCAAACTGTGTGAAGAGTTTGTTTTTTTTTTTTTTTTTTTAAGTGACCAAAGTACAAAGAAATGTTCCTTAAGCCCTAAACACACTGCACGATTTTCAGCTGTCCCGAAAAGATTGGCATTGTAAAACGATCGTGGCGATTTCTGTGATCATGGCTCCTAATCGATGGTCCTGTGTCGTACAGTGAAAGAGGTTCAAAGACGGCCGTTGTCACGGTCTTGCAACCAAAGATAGCCTACGATACAGCATGACCATGTGTTTGCTGGTACGATCCACGTTTACTGACCAACTAATAAAAATGCAACATGAAATCATCGCGACATGGCGCTAAAACATAAAACTTCTTACCTCAAGCACTTATCCCCTCCTTTTTCCACTTTTTTTCAGCACACATAAAAAATACAGCTGCCAGTGTGATTTTTCATGCTCTTTTTGTTTAGCACTAGCGCATACTGATGACGTTTTATTCTTCTATAGTAATGTGCGTCCTAGCGTATGAGTCAATAGTCACACACGTCGTAGCCAAGTTTATTCGATCCATGTCGCACAGTGTGACATGCAGTGATCTTATAGGATTGCTAAAATCATGCAGTGTGGTTTGGGCTTTAGCGAGTGTCTTGACTAATAAGAGTTATTTGTTTCTTAATCAGACTACACTGCTTGCGCTGTATGCACTGTATGTTTTTGCGAGGATGGGGACATTCTACAACACTTAACGTGAAAAACGCTTAATGTGGATTAATGCATTAAAACTGTATTTTTAAAGGACCAAACTCAGTAAACAGACAAGCAGATGTGCCCACAATGTGAAGGCAATGCGTTTAATTGCGTGTTAAGCTTTTTGCTCCCAAGTCACAAGGGAAACACTTAACGTGACAATGCGTTAAGACAGTGTTTTTAAATGACCAACCTCAGTAAACACATTATTAATAAGGCATACAATGTACAGACAAACAGATGAGTCCAGAATAAGAACGCAATGCTTTTAATTACCTGTTAAGCGTTTTTGGAAAACCATAAAATGAAACCGTAAAATGCTTAACGCGTAATTAAACGCATTGCATTCTTATTCTGGACTCGTCTGCTTGTCTGTACATAGTATGCTTTATTAATAATGTGTTTATTGAGTTTGGTTGTTTAAAAACACTGTTTCAATGCATTAAGCCACGTTAAGTTTTTCTTATGGGAGGAAAATGCTTAATGCTTAATTAAATGCGTAGCATTCTTATTCTGGACTCATCTGCTTGTCTGTACATAGTATGCTTTATTAATAATGTGTTTGTTGAGTTTTGGTCATTTAAAAGCACTGTTTTAATGCATTAAGCAACGTTAAGCATTTTTCACGTTAGCCACGTTAATCGTTTTAGAATGTCCCTGAGGAGGTCACTCAGCACTTTGTCACTGATTCACAGGTGCATGCTGTCACTCCAAAACAGCAAGAGGACAAGTTTTCCAAAACTACAACCCACAACGCTCATATTCCTCATGGCCATAAGCCATCATTCCCAAATGTTGGAGCAGTAACACCTCAGCTAGCTGACCCCGTGTATCAGGCCATCCCTGCAGGACCCGGATCACCCCCATCATTAGACTCCACCATTCCCACCTCTTCCAGCGAATCCACTGAATCTGCCGAGTCCGACTCATCCGAGGAAGCAGGTGGCTCTGTTCGTGCCGTCAAACCTCCGCTGAACTTCCGTTATGTGCCACGCCGTCAGAGGAGGCAGATACCCACAAGCACCGCACCTCCTCATTCACCTGTGTTCCTGAGCATCTTTCCCAGCGTCCCGTCTCCGTTCCGCTCCTGTCCGGGGGTCTCTCGCTACACCACCGTCTAGAGAGCCTTTAGTCACAACACTTACAATTCAGGTCAATGGAATAATTTGAAAAAGGTCTCAGATGTGTAATTTATAAAGTGTTCAGATCAAATGTGATACTTAACAGTTCTCTTATAAAGCCTTGTCAAAAACAGCAAATAAATATTTAATTCTACGTTCTTTGAAACTTATTGCAAATCTCTTTAAACCTCTGATAATGTTATATATTGATATTACGATAATGCTAATAGCAATTATGCACAAAATACAAACATGGGTCATTGACAGGAAATGGTGATGTTTATGTACCAAATGAAGCTGAACCCTTCAAATAAACCATTGATTTTATTAGTTTGTCTTTTTATCAGAATATCAATTTTCACGTGCACCACTGTTACATTTTATACTGAAAAAAAATCAATTATACCTAAATGTATATACCATTTGTTAAATTAAAATGCCTTATCAAATGCTTTTTTTTAAACTTTCAAACAACTTTTAAACTTTTAACAAATTTTAAAAATATTTTTAAATATTAATAATATAATTAATATTAGTATTATTAATATTATTTGTATATATTATTTATTAATATTGTTTTTTTACCCCTCTATCTGTCTGGTCTTATCTTGTATTGTCTCTATTAGGGTTTTACAGAACAACAACAACAACAACAAAAACATGATGTGTCAATTAGGCACTTTTATTTTTTATATCATTGCAGCAAATTGTAGCAAAAATCAAGTGTGTAGCGTCAGTTCTGGCAGACACGTCAGTCAAGCTCGCGTCAGCTGATAATCAGGTGATCCACGCCATCCAGTAGGGCTACACTTTCGATTAGACGCGTCTTTTAAATACACCTACAGTCATTCAGAGCTGCTTGATCGCCGCGCTGCGCTCGTCATAAGCTAAGCCTGCTGCGCATTAATGGATTCAGGCTTCATCTAAAACTTTGCGATGTCAGTACGATTATTACTTCTGTTGCCCTTATTTTTTTTGCTCGCACTCCCAATGTCAGCTTTGGTTTCATCCCATGATCAGCCCCCGGTTTCTCCGGACGAGGCTTCTGAGCCAGAACAAAGCCCCCGGATTGTGAGATGAAGCTCATGTCTTGCCAGCAAAGGACCCTTGCCAACAATCTCCGATTGGCCAACTAAGAGAATCATCACAACCTTGTACAGCCTTAACATTCAAGCTCCCGTCGGAGTCACTCACAAAGAACTTGTCCAGTACTTTCTTGCCAAGGTAGAGGACCCAAATCAGCTGCCTTCCACTTCTCCTCAGCTGGGTCCCAGAAAAGCTACTTCCAAAAGGAAAAACACCCGCCCAAACAGCGCACCTCCAACTAAAAAGACAACTGCGCAAAACCCGTCTCAATCCGCAGAAGAGGATCCAGTATTGTCGGCACTTCAAAACATTCAGCTTTCTATCGCAAACATGGATGCTCGGATTCAAGCTTTGGAACTTCATCAGCCTTCTTCAAGCTCTGCGTCGATCAATATGCCAGGCCCTTCTACCGATGTAGCCACAGCTTTCCCGACAAATTCTGCAATTGACTCATGCCGCACAGGTCTCTGACAACTGCTAATCCAGCTCCTTCTGGAATCATTCTTCCCTCCTGCCGCTGCAATATGTCCGCAGCTACGGGCTCAAATCCTTGCAGGTAACGACATTAATTTAGTAAAAATCCTGCTTTGCTCTGATGTTCATGACAATCGGATAGTAGAATGCGGGGATATTTCTGTACTGTTAAAAGACAATGATCACAGGCTGAAAAAGTGTTTTACCATGGATGAATTTAATGTTGCTTTCAGTGTCTATAGAGACGTAATCTGCGAATCATTTCCTGAGCGCAGGCAAGAGTTTGACACCAATTTGAGTATTATTTCAGATCTGTCTATGACAAACGGAGGCACACTTTTTTATGAGTATCATAAGTGTACATCCAAAGATTTAATCAAAGGATTGACTGGTCTGTCATTGATCTAGCCTTGATTAGCAGGCATTTTACGGGTCATCGAGCTCTGTCTTGCTCCTTATGCGGGTCTTTTACCCATACTACTTCACTATGTTCAAGAGCTGCCCAGTCGTCGTCTTCCCCACCAGATGGACACAACAAAAATAAGGGCAAGGTGACATACACCCCACTGTGCTATAACTTCAATGAAAATGTATGTAAATACACTAATTGTAAATTCATTCATGCTTGCAGCTATTGCGGAGACAGTCATCTGAAATCCATCTGCCCTCGCAGAGCTGAGCTTTGAAAAATAAAAAATAAAAATATCATCGCCTGTCAATGTACCAGAGCTTCGCAAAGCACTGAGAAAACATCCTGATCGTTGTTTTGTGATTATTTATTAACTGGTCTCATGCACAGGTTTTTGGCTGGTTTAACTCTTCTTCCTAAAATGTCCCATATTTGTAATAACCTTCAGTCTGCTCTTCAGGAACCGAACGTAGTCAATAGCTTGCTGGCAAAAGAAGTGGAAAAATAATATATGATCGGTCCATTTGATAGCTCCCCTTTTTCTATATTCAGAATTAATCCATTAGGAGTCGCAACCAGAAAATATTCAGGGAAAAAGTGACTAATAATCGATTTGTCATCTCCTCACGATAACGAATCAATAACAAGCTATAATAGTTTGAATCCCCTAGAGTTCTTTTCCTTGTTCTACGCCTGAATAGATAACGCTATTAAGTGTAACGGAGGCGACGAGACGAAATCGAACAACAGCAAACAGGTATGGCACAGGCAAGACAAAGAATATTCCTTGGGCTAGCGTGGGTCTACGATCGGCGAACAATATCCAGAGGGCTTGACACGAGGGGTTATCCAATAACACAAGCAATAGTCCAGGCAAGGTGCAAACACAGTCCGAAACAGCAAGACAAAGGGTTAATCCAAGAAAAACAGGCAGAAGGTCAGGAAACAGACAACAAGGCAACACGAAATGACTAGACTTAGACTAGAACTAGAAACAGAAACTTGGAATGGCTCCATAATGTAGCTATCGCTAGAAGAGTGATATACGCAAAACAATACTCGGCAGTGAGAGAGAGGAAGTCGATGGCTTATAAAGCGTGTCTCATTGGATGCAGCTGTGTGTGTGTAATCAGTGCAATGAATGATGGGAAATGCAGTCCAGGGTGATGTGTAACAGTCTGTGTGGTGTGAGAGTCAATGTAATGGGAGAGCG
>NW_015646473.1:184364-185893 GCF_001515625.1 Sinocyclocheilus rhinocerous | reverse complement strand
TGATGGTGGGCCAGGTCCATGTGGAAATGGAGAGACTGGGGACTGAGGCAAAGCCGGCAGAGCAGAGCACCAAGGCGGAGCAGGGAACCAGGGCGGAACAGGGAGCCAGAGCGGAATCGGCAGAACAGGTGGAGCTGAGGACCACCACAGCAGAGCAGACATGTCCGGAGATCCCCACGGCGCAGCAGAAGTCCACCAGGGTGGAGCAAATGGAAAAGGAGCCCACCAGGGCGGAGCAGAAGACCTCCATGGCGGAGCAGACGGAACAGGAGTCCACCAGGGTGGAGCCTCAATCCCCAGAAGACCTCCATGGCGGAGCAGATGGAACAGGAGCCCACCAGGGTGGAGCAGACGGAACAGGTGGAGCAGAAGACAACCACAGCAGAGCAGAAGACCCCCACGGTGGAGCAGATGGAACAGGCAGAGCAGAAGACCACCACGGCGGAGCAGAAGACCACCAGAGCGGGACAGAAGACCACCAGGCTGGAGTAGATACCCATGGCAGAGACTGGGATCTAGGGAAAACTGAGACACACGAGACAGACAGAGCATTTATGGCCTCAAGGGCCAAGGCAGGGAACACAAAAAGTTCATTAATAGTTTCCCTGGTGACAACTGAACGGGCAGACAGTTCATAAACAGGCTCATTGACTGAAACTGAACAGGCTGACAATTCACACTCAGGCTCATTAGTAGAGACTGGACAGACAGATAATTCAGAATCGGGTCCATTGACAGTGACTGGACGGACAGACAGTTCATAGTTAAATGCATTGGCTGGAATAGGACTGGCAGATAGTTCACAATCAAGGGCATTGACAGAGGCTGAAGTAGACAGTTCAGTGACAGAAACTGGCAAGACAGACAGTTCAAAATCAGACTCAGTGAGGGAAACTGGACTGGCAGGTAGTTCACAAACAGATTCATGGGCTGATATGGGATAGACTGACAGCTCAAAATTAGTTGTATTAACTGAAGCTGGACTGGTAGACATTTCAGTGACTGAAACTGGACAGACGGATGGTTCAACAACAGACTCGATTACTAAATCAGGACTGACAGACAGCTCAGGTTTAGATTCCTTGACAGAGACAGGCAAGACAGACAGTTCGAAATCAGAGACATTAGTTGAGACGAGACGGAGAGACAATTCACAATCAGCCACCATGGCTGGTTCAGAACAGGGCGAGGGTTCAGAGATGGCCTCCTCAGCCAGTTCAGAGTAGGACAAAAGTTCAAAAGCGGCTTCTGTTGCCGTGACGGGACAGGCAAAGAGCTCACAGACGGAGCTCCATAGCCGATACAGGACAGGCAAAGAGTTCACAGATGGCCTCCATAGCCGTGACAGGACAGGCAAAGAGCTCACAGACGGCCTCCATAGCCGTGACAGGACAGGCAAAGAGCTCACAGACGGCCTCCATAGCCGTGACAGGGCAGGCAGAGAGTTCACAGACGGCCTCCATAGCCGTGACAGGACAGGACGAGGATTCACAGACGGCCTCCATAGCCGTGACAGGACAGGCAAAGAG
>NW_015646473.1:159098-180961 GCF_001515625.1 Sinocyclocheilus rhinocerous | reverse complement strand
GCGGAGCAGACGGAGCAGAAGACCACCAGGCTGGAGTAGATACCCATGGCAGAGACTGGGATCTAGGGAAAACTGAGACACACGAGACAGACTGAGCATTTATGGCCTCAAGGGCCAAGGCAGGGAACACAAAAAGTGAATTAATAGTTTCCCTGGTGACAACTGAACGGGCAGACAGTTCATAAACAGGCTCATTGACTGAAACTGAACAGGCTGACAATTCACACTCAGGCTCATTAGTAGAGACTGGACAGACAGATAATTCAGAATCGGGTCCATTGACAGTGACTGGACGGACAGACAGTTCATAGTTAAATGCATTGGCTGGAATAGGACTGGCAGATAGTTCACAATCAAGGGTATTGACAGAGGCTGAAGTAGACAGTTCAGTGACAGAAACTGGCAAGACAGACAGTTCAAAATCAGACTCAGTGAGGGAAACTGGACTGGCAGGTAGTTCACAAAAAGATTCATGGGCTGATATGGGATAGACTGACAGCTCAAAATTAGTTGTATTAACTGAAGCTGGACTGGTAGACATTTCAGTGACTGAAACTGGACAGACGGATGGTTCAACAACAGACTCAATGACTAAATCAGGACCAACAGAAGTATTTAGACAGACAGACAGCTCAGGTTTAGATTCCTTTAAAGAGGCAGGCAAGACAGACAGTTCGAAATCAGAGACATTAGTTGAGACGAGACGGAGAGACAATTCACAATCCGCCACCATGGCTAGTTCAGAACAGGGCGAGGGTTCAGAGATGGCCTCCTCAGCCAGTTCAGAGTAGGACAAAAGTTCAAAAGCGGCTTCTGTTGCCGTGACGGGACAGGCAAAGAGCTCACAGACGGAGCTCCATAGCCGATACAGGACAGGCAAAGAGTTCACAGATGGCCTCCATAGCCGTGACAGGGCAGGACGAGGATTCACAGACGGCCTCCATAGCCGTGACAGGACAGGCAGAGAGTTCACAGACGGCCTCCATAGCCATGACAGGGCAGGACGAGGATTCACAGATGGCCTCCATAGCCGTGACAGGGCAGGACGAGGATTCACAGACGGCCTCCATAGCCGTGACAGGACAGGCAGAGAGTTCACAGACGGCCTCCATAGCCATGACAGGGCAGGACGAGGATTCACAGATGGCCTCCATAGCCGTGACAGGGCAGGACGAGGATTCACAGACGGCCTCCATAGCCGTGACAGGACAGGCAGAGAGTTCACAGATGGCCTCCCTATCCGTGACAGGGCAGGACGAGAATTCACAGACGGCCTGCATAGCCGTGACAGGACAGGCAGAGAGTTCACAGACGGCCTCCATAGCCATGACAGGGCAGGACGAGGATTCACAGATGGCCTCCATAGCCGTGACAGGGCAGGACGAGGATTCACAGACGGCCTCCATAGCCATGACAGGACAAACAGACTCCATAGCCATGACAGGGCAGGACGAGGATTCACAGACGGCCTCCATAGTCGTGACAGGACAGGCAGAGAGTTCACAGATGGCCTCCATAGCCGTGACAGGGCAGGACGAGGATTCACAGACGGCCTCCATAGCCGTGACAGGACAAAGAGGAAGTTCACAGGTGGATACTACTGACACCTCTGGAGGTTCTGCAGCGGATGCCACAACCTCTGGAGGTTCTACAGCAGTACCATCAGGAAATGGAGAAAGTTCATTAATATTCTCTTTAACAGGACAGGTACAGCAAGAGTCTCAGTGGTGGTGTATGCAGCCCAAACACTCCATAAAGCGACCCCCATTATGGGAAGCGCTACAGACAGGGGAATCGGATCAGGAACAGGAAGGCTAGAGTGAATGGATTTTGGGATACCAGCTGCGACTGCTGACACCAGCGGTGGATCCTCCATGCTGGATGCCAGTCTGGGATACTGAAGACCTGACCTCGAAGATCTGAGTGCAACAAACGGGAAGTGACGAGACTCTGGACGATCAGCTGTGACGTGACGAGACTCTAGACGATCAGCTGTGATGTGACGAGACTCTGGAAGATCAGCTGTGATGTGACGTGACTCTGGACGATCAGCTGTTACATGACGAGACTCTGGAAGATCAGCTGTGACTTGACTTGACTCATGACGATCAGCTGTGACTTGACTTGACTCATGACGATCAGCTGTGACTTCACTTGACTCATGGATGGCAGCTGTGACATGACGGAGCATTGTTGTGGCCGCCATTTTGTGAACGGGCTCCGCTGTCGCCACCATTATGTGAGCGTGCTCCGGTGCGGCCGCCATTTCACGAGCGGGTTGAATCACCGGAGTAGCCATCAGTAAACTCGAATGTCCCTGAGTTTGTGGCTGACTAGATCTCGCGGCAGCCATTACCGGCCCGATCGTGATATCACGTTCCTTCTCCGCGACACCCACAGTGAATAGACAGCCAACAGTCAACAAAGCAAAGTCCAGAAAACAACTCAGTGACGAACGCGGACCCTAAGCTCAGATCGTAGAGGTTGATTAAGGCCATCACAAAAAAACTCTATCAAAAGGTGCAAACACAGTCCGAAACAGCAAGACAAAGGGTTAATCCAAGATACACAGGCAGAAGATCAGGAAACAGACAACAAGGCAACACAAAAAGACTAGACTTAGACTAGAACTAGAAACTTGGAATGGCTCCGTAATGTAGCTATCGCTAGAAGAGTGATATATTCTAAACAATACTCGGCAGTGAGAGAGAGGAAGTCCATGACTTATAAAGCATGTCTCATTGGATGCAGCTGTGTGTGTGTAATCAGTGCAATGGATGATGGGAAATGCAGTCCACGGTGATGTGTAACAGTCTGTGTGGTGTGAGAGTCAATGTAATGGGAGAGCGACCTCTGGTGGCAATCGGCCGGAAGGCCACGGACCGGATTCGTGACATTAAGTTAATTAAAATAGCCGGTAAAGGCGCTTGGTAGGAAAAGCAGATATAGTCGATGCATCCAAAGCTATGCCCCTTCATCCATCTCAATGACACTTGTTTGGCGTTTGCTGGCGAAATTTGTTTTATTTCTCAGTCAAACTCACTTTTGGCTGTCGTAGCAGCCCTCGTATTTTTGACACATTATCAGAGGCTCTATGTTGGATACTTCTAAATAATAACAAATTGCCTTTCGTGCTTCATCTTCTAGATTATTTTCTAGTCATCAACTACCCTAATTCTAATAATTGTATCAATACATTAAAAGAAACCTTTTCCAAATTAGGTATTCCTCTCTCCAAAGAGAAAACAATTGGGCCGTCTAATGTTATTAATTTCTCGGTATTACTCTCAATTCAGATCTTATGCAAGCTTCCTTGCCTACCGAGAAACTTGAAAGAATTCGAGCAGTAATTAAAGATTTCACAGGACGTATTTGGGTTTCAGAAAGGGAATTGCTCTCTCTTTTAGGCCATCTCAATTTCACCATGCAAATTATTCCTCAAGGTCGCTCATTTATATCAAGACTTCTCAATCTCGCAAAACAACGATAAACTACATGATATCATTAAATTAGATATCGGTTGCCACCTCGAACTACGCTTCTGGTCCCTTTTTTGCGATAAGTGGAACAGAATTTCCTTTTTCTGTAATGATTACATTGAAACTTCTGTTGATTTCAAATTCTAAACAGACGCAACACCTTCTGTCGGATACGACGTTTTTTTCAATAACGAATGGTTCGCAAATATTTGGCCCTCCAAATTGCTCAATTTACCTCATAATATTTCATCTACAGCTTTGCTAGAATTATATCCAGTAATAGTAGCCTGCTTACTATGGGGTAATCAATGGTCAAAAAAAACATCATGGTCTACTATGATAACGAGGCCACTGTGCACATCATCAATAAAGGGCGCTCAGACGTTTCATGTGGACTAGCATCACTCACAATTTCACACTCCGCGCTGTCCACATACCAGGTCTCGACAATAAAATTGCTGATCGTTTGTCTCTATTTAAATTTCAAGAATTCAAAAATCTATGCCCGGACGCTTCACCCCTACATCTGCAGTGCCCACCCTTCAACCAGACTGTTCTCGACTAAATGCCACCCTGAAAAACTTTGAAAAAAATTTGAATTCAGCCTCCAGATTCATGCGAGCTGGTCTAGCCAAATCCACTTTAAAAATGCATGATTCTGCCTGGCTACGATTCCTGTCATTTTGTGCATTTTTTTCAATCCCTGTTTTGCCCGTCAACATTAAAATGGTGTGTGCATTCATAGCCCATTGTCACATTTCTCAAAAACTGCAATCATCATATATTAAAAGCCAAGTTTCAGGAATTCAGTTTCATCTAAGATGTCTAGACCCCTCAGTCTGCAGTCTATTGGGAAATCCCTCTGTGTGCCGCCTTCTAGACGGCATCAAAAATGAATCTTCAAAAGGCAAAGATAAATGTCTTCCTCTCATGCTTTCTCTAGTTCAAAAAATGGTGCAATAATTAAGACAAGGGTGTTTTAATAATTTTGTGGACACACTCTTGGAGGCTGTTTTTCTTTCTGCCTTTTACAGCTTTTTTAGGGTAGGGGAATTCACTACTCGTAGTTTTATATTTGACCCAGCATGCAATCTCACTGTATCTGATGTTTCATTTGGAAATGGAAAAAGTTGTCGAATCACAGTTACTTCCGTTTTTAAATTCTAAAATTTAAATTTTGAACCATTTCAATCAGGTTTTACAACCTATCGTAGCACTGAAACGGCTTTGCTAAAAGCGATGAATGATTTGCTTCTTGTGGTTGACTGTGGTGAATTCTGACAAGATGCGCGTTAAACATCGCATGCGATTTATCGTGCAGCCCTAGTGAAAATGCAGTTTTGATTTGATTGGATTTAAGTTTTGACACAGTTGATCACGACATCCTTTTGTCACGCCTTGAACATTGGGTAGGTATTAAGGATACAGCATTATCATGGTTTAAGTCATATCTTAAATCCAGGACACTTTCAGTGGCTATCAGCCAGTTTTCCTCCTCATCAGTTTCCCTCCCTTGTGGGGTTCCTCAAGGGTCCATTCTGGGGCCATTACCTTTTAATCTGTACATGCTTCCACTTGGTAATATAATTAGGAAATATAAAATCTCTTTTCATTTCTATGCTGATGATTCTCAGTTATACGTTCCATTAAAATCTAGACATTCTCTGCAGCCTCTTATGGACTGTCTGAAGGACATTAAAATCTGGATGGCGAATAATTTCCTCCAGCTAAATAATGAAAAAACTGAGGTGATTAATTTTGGTCCCTCTAAAACCAGAAACTCTATAATTAGTAACTTAGAAAGTCTCACTCCATATGTTAAGTCACAATGCAAAACATTTTAGGTGTTGTTTTTGACTCTGAGCTTTGCCTTGAAAAGCAAATTAGCTCAGTTGTTAAAAACAGATTTCTAGACTTAAATCAACACTTTCCTTTCAAGACTTGGAAAATGTTATTCATGCATTTATCATATCACGATTGGACTACTGTAATTCCTTATACCTAGGCCTTCCCCAATCTTCACTGGCTCGTTTGCAGATGGTCCAGAATGCAGCAACCAGATTGTTAACTGGTGCAAAAAAACATGATCATATCACTCCAATTTTAGCGTCATCGCTCTGTTTGAATAGATGTGGAGGATTGTAGACTCAGAAGTAAACTCCCACTGCTGTGATTGGCTAATAGTTGTGTGTTTGACAGTCTTCATCCTTCACAGATGGACTCTGCTCTGATTTAGGTCAAAAACACATAAATAACTCAATACATATAAAATCCTCACTGTAAACTGGAGAAACTGTGGTAAGATTATATATGACACACTAAAATATTTGTGAAGTGAAAAACAAATCACCCAAAAAAGCCAGAAAACACAATGTCGTAAAGAATATCTTATTACGTACTGTTTTGTAAAGCACTGCAATACATTGAGGTGTAAGTACTATCTGCCACAATTTACATAAACTATAAATAATATCTCACAGTGTAGGTGATCTCAGGTTTTGCTATCCTTGGGTGATGGAGGAGAAACAAACACACTCACACACACACACCACACACACACACACACCACTACTCCATACATATTAATACAGATCAAAATAACAGTATAAAACTCAGCTGTGTAATGAATAGTGTAATTAAACAGATCTGAATGAATGTCTACATAAGACATATTTCTTTTTCTTGAATGAGGCTTTAAATGATTTATGATCATGTTTTTTTGTTCTTTGACATTTTAGATCTCATTCCAATGATGCATCACACATAAATTTTTTGTACTAGAGGTCTGTGCAGGACTATTTTTTTTAGTATATTCACTCTGTTCACCCATTGTCCACTTAGAATAATTTTGTTCCAGTCCTGACCCGATTGTTCCCGCTAAATTTAGATCTCGTTTCCAGAATCTCACGTTTAAATTTCTGCTACTGAAAGAAAAATTTCCGCTACTGAAAGAAAGAGAGATAGGCTGACAAATAAAAGTGTAGTCTGCACAAAATTGTATGTTATTTTATTCGTCTTGTCAAGAGTCTTGAATTTATTGACTTTGACTTGAATTCATATGAATTATCTTGACACAAAATTTGTTTAATATTTTATGCAACACAGTAAGAAAAAAAGTGTCAGAGAAAATAAAAATGTTGTACAAAAATTTTAATTTTAATTTGTCTTGTCAGAATACAATTCGTTTAACATTTACAACACAATAGGAAAAAGTTGTTGCAGAGAGAATAAAGAATGTAGGTTGTACAAAAATAGCCTATTAGCTATTTTTATTTGTCTTTTAAAATTATAAGCTAAGCAAAATATAAATAAAACCGAGTTGAACGTCCTTCAAGGACAGTGCATCCACACTTTGCTCCATCCTTATTCTGCTCGGTCACTCATCGACAACCTGCCTGTTCTGTCTGAGGGCCGTATATTTAACACATGTACAGCCTACTCTGAGCATCGTTATGCACATGCTTATGCATGCACATACAGACCCTGCAAATAAAACACGTGACGCAGAAAGCATGCGTGCAGCACGTGCATAACAGTCCGAGTGCAGGCTGTACCAGTGGTCAATAAGAATAAAGCGCAGATATGCTGTTCTGAATGGACGTCGGGAATGTGATATTGTTAGACCGCCCGCTCCCATTCAAATTACACCAGAGTTACCGACCACTACTGAGTTTTATTCAGGAATTTAATCCCGCGGCGCAAGAAATCTGGTCGGGTCCCGCAGGAATGCAGACCTCTAATTTGTACTTTCTCTTTACTAATGGATTCACAGCTAAACTGATCTGATCTGAGAGAGTGAAGAGTGTGTCATTGTTCTCTACAGGTTGAGTGATTGTGGCGTCACAGATGAAGGTTGTGCTGCTCTGGCTTCAGCTCTGAGATCAAACCCCTCACACCTGAGACAACTGAATCTGATTGGGAATAAAATAGGAAAATCAGTGCGCGTGCCTCAAAGGAGGGCTTACAATGTCTTACAAAGATACATAACAGCTAAAAATGTATCAACACATAATTGCAAATAACATGCCTTACCTTAACACAGAATCGAGCAGAGTCCAACGTTTATATCTTTGAGTTAACATGTACTAAACATGAGTGGAATTTGCACCGCAGCGCCCCCACACCTTGATGCTCATGACAAGAATAGCATGTATAGTTATCTTTATTGAATAGAATTAGGTTTAAATCGCCGTCATGCATGAATGAATGAATTTTTTGCAATTTTACACATAATAATCCACGATGATCACATTACACAAAACTGAAATTGCACGTCAAAATAACACATTGTCAATATTTTTTGAGCCCGTTTTCAGGGGAGCCCATGTCTTATTAAGGGGAGCTGAGCTCCCCCTAGCTCCCCCGTAGTTCGCACCCTGCATCCCACTCTCCGTATCGGAGCAGCAACGACGGCAGCATCCTTCACATCGATCCCCACATTAAAAGCTATTGGGAGGTGGTCCTCCATCGCTTACGAATGCTATGTTCGGCCCGAAGATAAGGTCATCTTAAATGTGCAGAGAAATATGGACTCTAAAAAAATGTGATTGCATCAGATTCCGTGTATTATTTAATTCAGTTCACTCAAGACACGTGTATTCCTTATTAAATGCATTTATGTGATTACTCCCACCTATTATTACACTTCACCAAAGGTAGAAGTTCAAGCTGTTGCAAGCTCATCGAATTTAGGTTTGCAACATGCTTGTTGCAATAAAGGCTCAGTAACATGCTGTTACTATCGCTATTACTAAGCAAGCTTGCCGCCATGGACTATTCTGACTATGTCTTTCATACTTTTCTGGACCTTGACAGTGTAATTTACTTGGCAGTCTATGGGACAGTCACAAGCCTCCCGGTTTTCATCCAAAATATCTTAAATTGTGTTCCGAAGCTTTTACGGGTTTGGAATGACATTGGGGTAAGTGATTAAGGACGAAATGTTCATTTTGGGGTGGAGTAACCCTTTAATAAATGATAATGGACATTGAACATAAATAAATACTTAAAGAAGAAAAACAAAACATAAACTGAAAATAGTGAAATGAAGACCAAGTTCCAGTAAAATATTGTATTTCCACAATCCTTAGTGATGCTTTACATTTATCATTATGTGTATTTTGGTATGAATGAGTGTCAGTTTGTCTCTGCAGATGATGAGGTTGTAGGATGTGATGCATCTGAAATACACAATTGAGTTTAGAGTTACAGTGTGTCTCTTTCCAGTTGTTTATGTAAAAACAATTGTTTAGGAAGGCCAAAAATAGTATGCGAGCGCTTCACATCAAGTCATGAAATAGCTGTGACTGGGTGCATTTATGCATAAACCCAAATACAAATTTTGATAGTAATAGAATTATGTAAGGCAGTTAGTACTAACATAATTGAAAATTTGCTCAAATGCAAAAAAAAAAAAGCATTCTTAAATTTAAATACAAATTTAACTTTACAATTGTAACTGGTTTCCAAACAAACATGTTCTTTTCTTTTTTTAGTTTTTGGGTCACATGTAAGTGTGAGCAGCTCTGTTAAGCTGTGGAAACCTCTTTCCTATTCTCCACTAAGTAAGTAACAGGGACAATGAATTTATAATACATATTGTTAGATTATTATTATTATTAATTAATTAACTCTAATCTCAATTGTATATTTCAGATGCATCACATCCTACAACCTTATCATCATGCAGAGAAACTGACACTCACACCAAAATTATTGACTTAAAGGCATCAAAGAGGATTGTGAAGATATTTCACTGGAACTTCATCACATCTATTTTTTGTTTTTATTTTGTGTTTTACTTCTTTCTGTATTTATTAATGTTCAGTGTCAATTGCCATTTATAAATGTATTTGGCTAATAATGTATTGACATGTCAATAAAAAAGTACCTTATCCACACTACATGCTGTTGTTGTTGTTGTTTTAATATAAAACCCTATAATGTAAAAAAAGATGGCATATTACTGATTTTCTGGAGCTCAGCCATCCAACTACATAGACTGTCAACATACTTTTAACAGGTAAGTCATTTATTTATTA
This sequence comes from Sinocyclocheilus rhinocerous, assembly GCF_001515625.1. Taxonomy (NCBI): domain Eukaryota; kingdom Metazoa; phylum Chordata; class Actinopteri; order Cypriniformes; family Cyprinidae; genus Sinocyclocheilus; species Sinocyclocheilus rhinocerous. Next base: position 171,441 of record NW_015646473.1, on the reverse strand, counting down.
AAATGTCTGTAATTTTTAACTTTCCTACCAATCATGTCTTTTTCTCTTTTTAGTTTAAGAGAACACTGTTTGAAGAATTTATCTTCCGGAATCTTGCAGTAGGTTTTGGGAGATCATTTTTAGTCCATCCCTGTAAGACAGACTTTTCAGGAAAGGAGATGGAATAAAAATGAACTCTCAAAACTGGCAGATTCTTGAAGATAAATTCTTGAAAGAGTGGTACAAGAGGATGTGGTGCTGGTCCTTCAAGAGTCACTCATAACTTATCTGTCCATAAATCCTATAAAAATCAGTCTTCATATTCCACAACACTTCAGCGTGTTATTCTTATTAAGTGAGGGTAATTTTTAAGGATTTTTTACCCAAGCAAAGTCTCTGAGAACCTGTCACCTTGCACTTCTGGAGACTCCAGGAAGGTTGCAGTTCTGGAAAATGGTGGTGCTGGAGACTAAATGCTTCCTGATGGTTTCACACCTAATCCTTCACAGTAATTCTTAATTCTTTTGTAGTTAACGAGTGTCTTTTCTTCTCCACCTGTTTTTTTTTCTTCTTTTTCTGACCCTACTGACCCAATGAGCATTTCACTGTCCAATGATCATGCCTTAACTTTGTAAATTCTAGTATTGCATCCTTCTCATGACCATTTAATAATTTTTGTCTTTTCAGTCTGAGATTAATCTCTTTTTTGGCTCATTTTATCTGTAAAAGAAAACCTGCTTAATAATTATGCACAGCTGAATATAAGGAATTTTTCACTTCCAGCCGTCATGGACAATTATATATCACTTATAAATGATTAAATACATAATGAATAGTAGTTATTAAGATTAATGTGATTTGGAATTGGTAAAATGTGCTTTGAAAAAAAAAATACAATCAGAATATCAACTTGCATAATAATTATGCACGCACTGTATATTCATTGTCCTTAGTTACTGTCTATGCTATCATTTGAAGAGAAGCGAAGCTGTTCTATTGCAGGTTGATTTGCTGATGATCACTGAATAGAAAATAAACACATTTTTCTTCAATAACGTCCATAAATTATAGTGCGGATATAGAAAGTGTTCCATTGAGAATGAATCATTGTCATTATATATCATTTATGTCAGGAGGAGGACCATTTACTTTATTTAGCATGGCCCTTAAGTTATCCATGTAAGATGTATCTTTTTTTTGCCACAACAACCTCACATGCTTGCAGCTGCTATCCGTAGTCATAGTAAGATCACTTGAATATATGAAGTGACATGGATTTTGAATATGTACTGTAGGTTTCAGTCCATTAAACTGTATATTAAACAGAAACACAGAATTGAAGTAACTGAGATTTATTCAGAATTTATATTAACTATGTGTCACATGCAGGGTTGGGAGTAACACATAATTTATTTTATCTCAGTAACAAATGCATTATCATATTCCTGTAATCAGATTACAATTATTGAGTAAAACACTAATGGGACAATACTTGTTTATCATGGTAACGTCTGTAAAAAATTGCATGGAGATACATTGCACTGTGATATAGCTTATGCATTCATATGAAGATTAATTTTGCAACTGAGTTCTGACATCCTACAAAGGAAAAAGAAAATGCCTCTTACATAGTCAGGACATGGCATGTTCAACATGAGTATGATAGTTATATTTCAATGCTTTTGCGTTTGAAATGGGCAAGGCAAAGGAAACTAAAGCACTGCTCTAATGCTGAAGTTTAAATGATTTCAGAAGTCAAGTCAGGAACAAAATCATTTCAATCTGTGTTCTCTATATCACATATGATAGGACTATAGACCTAAACAAAATTACTTTACTTGTTAAATTAGTTGTATTTATTATTCAAACTCTCGATAGCATTCTGTTTTGAGTGTTTTCTCCATTCAAGTGGGATCTTACCACAACCATCAAATGCCTTATTGTAGTATTTTTCAAGATCTTTCTGGAATGTGCACACAAACCACTTCCAGTAGGACAGTTCGGAGAGATCAGGGGTGATGCTCCACTTCGCATAAACTCCTTTTGCTTTTCTGTATTCACTGTATAGGACTGATTTATCATCGGCACTGGGATAAAAACATCGATCACTGCTTGCCACTGATGTTGTGCAGATCCAAACAGACAAGTTTGTTGTATCCTTGAACACGGCCCCATTTACTCCTCTCACTCCATGGAAAACAGCACTGTGATCTTCTTCATGGTTTTTTATGGTGTTCGTGCAGATGGCTCCACAGAATGGACACTGATCCCAACAGCACTGACATAAGTCATCAATCAGAAGCTGATCTGGCCTGAACTTTGGCTCCAGTTTTGCTGGAAAAGTATTTTTCTTGAATATTCTGCTGATGTCTAACATTATAGAAGGAAGTTCACTCTTTATCACGTCTTCTAGGAGTTTGAAATCATCAACATCATCATGACTGACTCCACTGAGGTCCTTTTCAGAGAAGATCAGCTCTTTTGAGAGCTGCTGTGTGAATCTCTTCAACCACAAACCAGCGTCTCCTCTGTTCACTCAAACATGTTCAGTAGATTCATCTCCTCTGTTCACTCGAACATGTTCAGTAGATTCATGTGCTGCTTCCATGATCTTCTGCTCAAGGAGTTTAATGTTCTTGTTAATCTTGGGTAAAACACGGACATTGAACTTATCAGTGATAAAGTGACTGACTTCATCTCTTATGAAACTCTTGAAGTGATCTCTGGGATCCTGAATATAGTTCATGTACTTTTTAAAATCCTCCTCTTCTGCCAGTGTCTTCAAGATGTGTTTGTCTAGATTTGACCTGTTTCCATTCAGTGATGGACAGTCTGTTCTCATATCATTTGCTAACTCTCTGGCAGTCTTCTTGTAGACACTCTGTTCAATGGGTTCTTTGAGTGACAGATGATAGACACTCTGTTCAATGGGTTCTTTGAGTTTCTGACAGATGATCTCACCAAAAATGGCAGCTGATGTTGCTCCATGACAGTATTTCTGGAAAATAATATAATACTCTTCCTTCTTCTTCTTAACATATATTTCAGGATCATTGGCCTCTTTGAACATTCTGTGTTGGTCAGTGATCATCTTATTTGCTCTCTTACAGATGGAAAGAACCAAGTCCATGAAGAATTCATTCTTTAACACATATTTAACTGGTCCTTCCTTATGTTCAGTTTCTCTTGCTTTGATGTAATCTATGAGTTGTTGAATGTAGCTGATGTTGTAGCCCATCTTTGAGATGTTAAATGACTGAATCATTTTGTCTGTCTGCTGAACAACATCATTGACTAATGATCTTATTTGGGCTTCATCCTCAGAGAGACCGTAACCCAGCATTTGTTGAAATTTTGTTAAAATTTTGGTTGATTTCTTTAACTGTACATAATCTGAATAACTCTGCACAGATAAATCTCATTTAATTTCCTCTTTGTTTCTCTTACAATGCTTTCCTGTAGCTCTTTGATTTTAATGTCAAATGATGTTTTCCACTGAATCAGTATATTTGCATCTGCGTCTTTCTCAAAGAATTCTGACACTGATTTTTTCACTTCTTCACTTGTCTTCTTCAACTCTTTGTGAAGATCAGTTTCTTTAACCTCGTTAATTGCTTCATTTTCTATTTGGTTGTGCAGTTTGTTCTCAGTTTCCAGCATGGCACGGCGAAGCCTCCAGGACCACCTGCTGTATTCAGTCTCCAGTTTCCTGTAAGCTGAAATCTCCAGAGAATTTCTGAAGCTGAAGACGAATCGTTCATTCAGTAAAGCTTCCCAGAGATCATTAATACGAACTTTGAATTCTTTCATCATCATTCCATGTGATTTTGATGCATGAGTTATTATAGTTTTCTTCAGGTCTTGAATGTTCTCACAGTAGTTTGGGTTTGGTGGAGCCATGGGCGGACTGCCCTCCCAGAGCTGAGCAAAATACTTCACATCTTTCTGAACATCAAATGTAATAACGTCACTGAAACGTTCAACATCACAGACTTCCTCTTTAGCAGCGAGTTTTGTCATCTCATCCAGTGTCTCCTGCAGTCGTCTCCTTCCCTCCATGTTTTTGTCTCCAGCTGTGATGTCTGACACGTTCTGATGCACAAACACACAGCTGGGAGACAGATTTACCTCCTTCATCCTCATGAAGGCCTGAACAACAATCTGAAGAATGTCCTGCATCTCAGATGGGTTTTCTCCAAAGATATTGATCAAGGTCAGATTTCCAAGACCAACAACAAATGTGGCCAATTCATTGTCATGGTGTCTTGTTGATCTTCCAGCCAGTTCTAGAGCACGAAGACCCTCAGTATCCACAACCAGAATATAGTCAAACTTCAGCTCTGTTTTCATATCGTCTGACCCACTGTTCATCCGTGTTTTCATCTCGTCTGAGACTCTGACCAGCTGCATGAAAGCTCCTCTGGTGCACCGGCCAGCACTGACGGCAAACTCAAGTCCAAACATAGCATTCAGCATGGTGGATTTTCCAGAGCTCTGAATCCCTAAAACTGACAGCACAAAGACTCTCTGGTCCCCCAGTTTCTGGACGAGTTGATCTAGAACAGCAGAGATCCAGATCACAGGAACATGAGCAGCATCTCCATCCATCAGCTCCAGTGGAAATCCAGAGATCATCATCTCTGCTGCGAGACTCGCGAGAGAAGAGAAGTCTTTCAGGTCTTTCTTGTTCTTCTTCACAGATGAACATGATTCATAGATCTGACCGATCTCCCTCATGATGTGCTCCACACCAAAGGTTGCATTTTGAAGTTCCTCAGATATTTTCTCAAGCTTGGTTTGTTCAGCTTTGAGTTGTTCAGATTTATCATGTTTCTCCTTCAGTTGTAATACTGTTGACCACTTTTCATTATACTTGTGATGTAGAGCAGAAAGATCACCTGATGTATATTCATCCAGGACGATTCTGAGCCATTTGGTGAAAAACATCTTATTTGCAGCATCTGAGTTCATTACTTTAATAAAGACCTTCATAAACTCACTGATGTCTGATTCATGCTGCTGTTGACGGAGTTTCTTAATTTCTGTGTGTTTTCTACTGATGTCTATTTCTAGAGTGCTCTGTAGACCGGCTGGGTTTGACTGATGATCTCATTGTTGGAGTTTTTCATCTTCCAGCTCTTGTTGATTTGTCTGAATGTCCAGAGAGGAAACTCAATCTGTTGCGTGAATGGATCAGGAACAAGCAGAGGCAGAGCGTACTGGCACTGGGACAGTTTAGTGACCATCAGCTGCTTCAGGAAAACATCGGCACAATGAAACACGGCCATCTGAACATCCATCGAGTGAATTTGCTCAGATTGACTTGTTCCTTCATTAGACGAAAACATTTCTTCGAAAATGTCACACTCACATTTAGATGAGTCATCATGTCTTTCTTGTATCTGATCTTGTTCATTGGGATCTCTAACAGTAATGTATCTTGCTCTGTAGTCCATCATCAGTAGTTTTTGTATGAAAGTTTGAATCAGCTCCTCTTCAGCACAAGAGTCATTGGACTGTAATGAATGTTTACTTATCTGAAGAACATCTGCAGCTCTCAGTTTATGATCATTCCTGCCTTTAAGATGAAGTCTGTCAAAGAGTATTTTTGAGCCTGTAATCATTTCTTTTTCTGTTTGATCTGGTTTCTTTGTTTCTGTTCTAAGCTCTTCTGCAGGTCCCTGTGAAAGAAAATACTAGTATGTTAATTTATGTGCAGCCTCTGTCTAATTTATTATTATTATTATTAGTATTACTACACAATTTCAACAAGTGAACCATTGAATGATATGGTGAAAACCAAACCTTTCAGGCAGAAAGGATTTGTAGCTCATTTTAAGATTGATAGGTTGTATTATTATTTTTTCATTTCTTCACATTTTGGTTTGGTAAGTGGAACAGTTGCCTCCTGGGCTCAATTCAATAATAACTTGCACATTTTTGTCTTAGAGTCTAGAAAAGTGGTCTTATACAAAATGCTTTCCATCTGACAAAAGCTGACAAGGGATGATGCATTTTAGAGGCATATATTGCATTATTTGTATCCTTATATTGGAAATAGTTAAATTGTTTTAGACATTATATCTGTAATAAACCCACAGCATCGCATGCATCTTGCAAGTCTGGTAGTCTGTAAGTGTGACTGAACCTGCACAAAAATGTGATGACACATTATGGTTTTGTTTCTTATATTTCCACACATAGACTGCCACATGAGATGTCTGGGGAAAAGTCATTTGTGGAACCTAGGAAAGGCTTTAATGAATCTTTTTTTTTTTTTTTTTAGAATACATTTTTCCCTAAACCACCAAAACATTATGAATTATCAGTAGTTCTAGAGTACTGAACATTTTTAAAGTCTATAAATTGAGAAAGATGCATTTTGAATCAAGACAACATAGTTATGGCATCTACCAGCAAGGGCTTATTGGACTACTTTAGCATATTAGTTGAATTATTAACTTTAAATTCTTTATAACTTTCTCTTGTCAGCTGTTGACCATGGCAGCACCTCCCCTCCCCCCAACGCACACACGCAAAACGTTTTTGTATGTTGTCATGATATGTTATTAAACATTTTTACCATTAAATCAATTTAAGTAAATACTAGTCACGTAATTTATGTGCACATAACTTACCATGTGTGTTTCTTTCATCTCTGTCATGGAGTGCTTTCTTCTTTCTTTTTTGAATGAAGGTTCACCTTAAGAAATATAAAAATAATAATACATTACATGAATGATTTTTAAACCACTTAGATTTCTTATTCTATATTATAGCAGTGTTTTTTTTCCCTGTCATTTTTCAAACATTTAACATTTCCAACTGATATATCATTAAGGCCTGTTTATATCCACAAATATCTGTATGGCAGCTAAAATCAGCTGAAATCCTAGTAGAACCTAGTAGAAGGTTTTCATGTCCAGATTGGACTGACAGAGAATTTCCAAATAACACAATGGTCAGACTGGGAAATGTGTTTATCTTGAATAAACACCAAAGAACTGCTCTTAAATTCATCAGAATGTATCAGAATATAAGAACAAATCTGATCATTTATTATTCGTAAATGAGTACTTTGGTGCAGTGAATATTGTGTTATACCCATGTCACTGCATGATGAGTCAGATGATACAGTTGCCTTGATCATTTCTGCATTGACAACAGGTTTGAAGTTGTTCTCATCTACCGGCTTTCCTTTATCCTATAAAGATAAACAGAATGTACATTTCTTGTAATCATGATCTAAGTTCTTGCAAGTATGCAAGAGTATGTACACTTAGTGGCTACTTTATTTGGTAAACCGTTTTTAGCCCTCAGAACAGACTGAATTCTGTGTGGCTTAGATTCAACAAGGTTTTGGAAATATTCCATAGATTGTGGTTTATTTTGACATTATAGATTAATTCAATTGATTAATTCAATGAGTGTATAAGGAACATTTAATCTAAATTTATTTAGGTTTGTAATACTGTAGACAACAAGGATGATGAACCTTGTGTTCATCATCTGCTTGATTTTCTCTTCCTGATGTATTTGTTTTAGGACTGTGGTCCTTGGTTTCTTCGGTTTTAGGGGTTTGATCTTGTGATGTGACCAGAACTGAGGTTTTCTGCATATCAAATGTTTCTTCACTGACTTCCTTTTTAATTGGATCACATGTCTCTTTGTTATCAAGGACTGGACCCGGTGTAAACCCGTTTCGTTTCAATTCAGTTGGGTTTGCTAAATCTAATGGACTGGGTTGAATCAGGTTGATGTCTTCTGTGCTGTTCTCCTCATCTTCACCAGGGAGGATGCCCAGAGCATCATCTGGATTTGGATCTGTCATTATTTCACTAGGGAGAAATGTAAATACTATACATGTCAGGTCTCAGACCACAAAACATTAATAGTATTTAGTAAATCTGATATTGATGGAATAAATGGGTGTGTTCTCCTAACAGGAGAAGAAGGGAAGTTTTTTTAAAGCATTAATTAGGTGTATTCTGAAGCACAGTATAAAAAATTAAATGGAATATTTGAAAAAGAACTCTGAGCAAAATCAGAGAATACTTTCAGATACCTCCAAGTTATTGATGTTAACCTGGTGCTAATTTCCTTAATTGTATGACAAAACCTATTTAACTGGCAGCATGCCTCCGCTCTAAGGTGACTGAAACCCTGTTACAGCAGGTTGTCCAGATGAAGGCCAGCAGAATGACCTTTTCAGCCATTGCAAGAAAAACTGGTCATTCCAAATCTGTGATTTCTAGAATATTGCAGGTTTGTAATGACACTAATTCATTCAAGTCCCCCCAAAAGGCTAGTCGTCCATGTAAGACAAATGCACAAGAAGACAGGATAATGCGGAGACTCTCAATGGTGAATTGGTTCAACACTGCAGCTGGAATTGCTCACCAGTTCGGATGTTTCGATGAACAGGGTACCCAGGTGAAAAAGAAGTACTCTTAAATTTATTTAAAAATTTACTTGAAATTCAGATATTTTTTAGTACAATTGTACTCCCAACATGCTTACTTGAACTGCATTAATGTATTGAATTGCATTTTAATATATTTTTAAAAAGTATACTAGAAGTACTTTGGTGAGAAATATATGCTTCGTTAAGCTTTTAAGAAATATACTAAAACAAGCATACTTTTTGTGGAATTTTAGTGTATTTACAGAAATCCTACTTATTTTACTCTTACTTAAAATATATGTTTACTTGTAAGTTTTGTACTTGCATGCTTTGTAAGAATGTAGTAAAATGATACAGCTTTTAGTGGGTTTAAAGTATATGTATCTTATTTATAAACCATATGTAGACCTACTGCAATATATTTTAAATATTTATGTAATGAACGTGCTTCAGCCTGCTTTTCAAGGAAGATGTGTTAAAAAACATTTGTATCATTTTAATATATTTTATTAAGTATATTAATTCACTCACATATCAATACTGTCACGTGTATGTTCCTGTTTAGTTGCTGTTTGTCCTTATTTGGTCCTTCCAGTTCCTTTTCCCATTATTAGTAACCTGTTCCTTGTTATTAGTTATCCTCATCCCTGTCTGCCCCTCATTATCTGCCCTATTTGAGTTCGAGCCCGTTCTGTTCTCCCTTGTCTGGAATTGTTCATGTTCACCCATTGCTACGTCTGTTTTGCTGTTTCCTTGGACATTATTAAAGACTTTAAGTTTGCATTTGAATCTGCGTCTCCTCGTTCCTCGCTCCGTGCTCCTCACAGTAGCATAACCCGTGACAAATACATTCTAGCTATAAAATATGCAAATGCATTCTTACATTGTACCAAATTATAATGTATTTTAAATATAATTTAACCAACCATACTTTAGTAATAAGCATACTTAAAATCAATATGTTGTTCGGTTTTACTTGTTTGTACTTGTAAAAGAATACTAGGCTGTTTTGTAATACAATTCAAATGCATTTTAATTTAACTTTTAAATACAAAACATGAAGCATTACTTGTAATAGGCTACTATTTAGAATCAGAATCAGAATCAGAATCAGAATGAGCTCACTAACAAAAACATAAAAACAACTGCGGAGCATGCCACGGAGGCAGCCATCAGCGTCTGCGCCATCTTGTAATATCTTATCTGTACTTTCCACAAGCATTTCAACATAGCATTATTTGAAGTGCATCATAAATAATTTTTCCAAAGATGTGTTTAAAATCCCTATTTATTTACTTATGTACCTAAATAAATAAGCCCAACCTACCGCGTAATGCGCAAAACAAACCTCATTGGGTTTTGTGTTAAGTAGTATTAGTGAAATGTCTTTTAGACAAGCTGAGATGCGAGCAGCTATCGTCGGATCATCAGGATGGAATGAGAGGTAGAGTTGAGTGTCATCAGCATAGCAGTGATATGAAAAGCCATTTTCTGAATGACAGAACCTAGTGATGCCATGTAGACAGAGAAGAGATGTGGTCCAAGAACTGAGACCTGAGGTTCCCCAGTAGCTAGATGTTGGACTTTAGTGCCAGGCGCTAGTCAAACAATTAAGTGTCGGAAAGGCACTGGTGATGAGGAGCTTCAGTACTACAACAACAATAGTGAACTGCAGTCAGATGAGATGTTGTCAGGCCATATATCAGTAAAAACCAATTTACCTGTCCTGTCAGCCGTTATACTGTGCTCGTAGCACATGCTCTTCAGTTGCACCCGTATTTTAATCTCTTTAACCTATAGTTGCGCCGACGCCAATGAAGTCATGCAGTTAAAAAAGCCAACTTACTGAAATGCTATTTAAACTTCTTATTATTAAGTTGGCTTGAGAAAGCCAACTTACTGATATTGTATCCGGCCGGAGCGACGAGACAAAAACATTAAAACCCATTACAAAGGGAGCTCTGTAAAAATCACCTTATAATTATATATTCCTCAGTTTGTTTAAATCATAGGGGTTAATAAGGCGAATAGTGTTTTAGACATTGCCTCGCGACCGCCACAGATGTTTGCTAAAAGGGTTAATCATTTTTTGAAAAATTATATACTTCAGAAACGCAACCCAGTACTGGCCAGTTAAAAAGATTTTTTGATCAGTTGAATTTAAATAAACTTTCAAAAGGGGAAGTGGACAACCTTGACTCTGATATAACGTTATAGAACTACATAATGCAGTAATTTGTTCAAATAAAGGAAAGTCTCCCGGAATTGACGGCCTCCCAATTAGAGTTATACCTGGTGTTATGGGATTTACTAGGTCATATTTGGTTATGCACTATAAATGAGGCCATATCCAAAGGCCATTTTCACAGAGACCTCAATACAGCTTTAATCACCGTTCTACCTAAACCCGGCAAAGATCACTCGGACTGTTCTAACTATAGGCCCATCTCCTTGATTAATGAGGATGTCAAAATCTATGCTAAAGTTATTGCCAGACGTCTACACGAAGTAATACATAAATTAATTGTTCCAGATCAACCAGGTTTCATCACCGAACACCTGGCTTCTGACAGTGCAGTCTTATTACACCAATTCGGTTAGGCGCATCAAGCCATTCTATTTCCTTATATGCAGATGACACTTTATTATTTCTGTCTGACTTGCAGCACTCACGTCCTAACGCCCTCAAGATTATAGATGAATTTGGCATACTATCGGGATTTAAAATTAATCATTCTAAAGCTTGTTAACAGCAGCTGTTCATCACTAATGCTCAATCAGCACTTAATTAATCACATAATTATCTCATTAACTTTAACACTGCTTCAGTGTTACTTTAACACTCTTTTAGAGTGGGACCATATATGCTCCAAGCAGTGTTAATTTAACACTCGGGAATTTACTGTGTAACATTATTCTAGCATGATTAGTACGTTACTAACATCATGCCAGCATGTTTCTAACATGTTTAACAAGTTGCTAACATGTTTCTAGCATGAATAGCATGTTACTAGCATGGTGTTAGCATTTTGTTACCATGATTAACAAATTTACTAGCATGATTCTAGCATGATTAGCATGTTATTAAGATGATGCTAGCATGTTTCTAGCATGCTTACCAAGTTGCTAGCATGTTTCTAACATGATTAGCAAGTTACTAGCATGTTGTTAGCATGATTTGCAAGTTACTAGCATTTTGTTAGCATGTTTCTAGCATGATTAGCAAGTTACTAGCATGTTGGTAACATGATTAACAAGTTATTATCATGTTGCTAGCATTTCCAATTAATGTAGGCATGTTACATTATTATTATTAGGCATATTATTATTACTGTTTGCTTTTATTATTAAATTAATATTACAATTAATTTGCTCCGCAATAATTCCATAGCGCATTACTGCATAACTGACGCCTGATGATAATAAAAGACTATACACTCTAAAAAAAAAAGCAAAGAAAAAGCAAAGAACTTCTTCAGCGGTTCTTCAGCGGTTCTTTGGAGTGGTTAAGGTGCTATATATCACCACTACCGTATAAAGAACCTGTTAAGCCCCTGTATGGTTCTTTAAAGGTTCTTTAACTCTCTCTTAGTCTCTTAGTTTAGTTGGGGAAAGGGTTAAAACAACATAAAAATATAGTCTATTTCTTGAAGATATCATTTTTTTTGCCCCCAAGGCCCCCATAATGAAATATTCCAGGGCCCCCACATGAGACCTTTGACCTCAGAAAAAAAGGACCTCTCCACAAACAGCAACACCAACTTCACACATTACTAACCAGTTAGACTTTAGATACTTTATTTCTGGAGTATCTAAAACAGAAGTTCTTTATTGAGAATTAAAGTTTAGATGTTTTTTTTCTTCTTTCAACTTACCGTTTTGGTGAATAGTGTTTGCTTTAGTTGCCTCTTGACCCTTGACTTTAATATTAAGTTAAAATAAGTTTCTCTTTGGCTGTTA
>NW_015646473.1:157716-158856 GCF_001515625.1 Sinocyclocheilus rhinocerous | reverse complement strand
CATGATTAGCAAGTTACTAGCATGTTGTTAGCATGATTTGCAAGTTACTAGCATTTTGTTAGCATGTTTCTAGCATGATTAGCAAGTTACTAGCATGTTGGTAACATGATTAACAAGTTATTATCATGTTGCTAGCATTTCCAATTAATGTAGGCATGTTACATTATTATTATTAGGCATATTATTATTACTGTTTGCTTTTATTATTAAATTAATATTACAATTAATTTGCTCCGCAATAATTCCATAGCGCATTACTGCATAACTGACGCCTGATGATAATAAAAGACTATACACTCTAAAAAAAAAAGCAAAGAAAAAGCAAAGAACTTCTTCAGCGGTTCTTCAGCGGTTCTTTGGAGTCGATGAGGTGCTATATAGCACCACTACCGTAAAACCTGTAAGCCCCTGTATGGTTCTTTAAAGGTTCTTTAACTCTCTCTTAGTCTCTTAGTTTAGTTGGGGAAAGGGTTAAAACAACATAAAAATATAGTCTATTTCTTGAAGATATCATTTTTTTTGCCCCCAAGGCCCCCATAATGAAATATTCCAGGGCCCCCACATGAGACCTTTGATCTCAGAAAATAAGGACCTCTCCACAAACAGCAACACCAACTTCACACATTACTAACCAGTTAGACTTTAGATACTTTATTTCTGGAGTATCTAAAACAGAAGTTCTTTATTGAGAATTAAAGTTTAGATGTTTTTTTTCTTCTTTCAACTTACCGTTTTGGTGAATAGTGTTTGCTTTAGTTGCCTCTTGACCCTTGACTTTCATTCTAAATTAAAATGAGTTTCTCTTTGGCTGTTACAATAGTGTTTATAAAGCACATATGTGATGGCAAGGAACTTATGATAAAATAATTTCATACATCTGAGCCTTTGTTTGCATATTATCAAAATCTGTAGCTTTTTTTATGGGTTTTATATTATTGCAGTTCTACGATACAACGTGACAATGTAAGAAAATTGTATAAACCACTTTTAGAATTATGGCTCATAAAGAGGTTTCAACTCTGTCACTCATAGACATGAAGAATCAGCATGTGAATCTCAGCAATGGTGACAAAATATTCTGATAATTTTGATATGATTTTTGAACATCACAAAACAGGGCAGTAAAAAGTCACAACAAAA
>NW_015646473.1:157124-157380 GCF_001515625.1 Sinocyclocheilus rhinocerous | reverse complement strand
GCAATGCATGCTGGGAGCCATGGATGAGTTATGATTGGTGCACCATTGTTGAGAAAAAGTGCTTTATGGCACCTCTTATGGTTCTACATGACACCTTTCGACAAAGTGCTGTATAGCACCTGTAAAAATAGCACTAAAAGTGGTTCCCCTATGATTATAAGCCAAAGAACTGCTTTTAGTGCTATATAGCACCTTTTTTTTAGAGTGTAGGCTATTAGCTTACTCACTTAAAATATATATATATATATATATATAT
>NW_015646473.1:156263-156882 GCF_001515625.1 Sinocyclocheilus rhinocerous | reverse complement strand
TTTCTTATTTTTACCTTTGCTTTTCAAATCTTAATACAGATAATTTCCCTAAAGCTGGAGCGTGGTTATCAGATTTGACTCCCTATAATAGAAGCATTGAATGGGACACAGTGTGGGATAATACATTCCACGCGTCCTCAAACTCTAATCACAAATTCATTCACTTTAAAATTATTCAGAGAGCATATTTAACTACACGTATACGTTATGCTATGGGTATATCACCCCATCCATATTGCATATTTTGTGGACCAGGTTGCCTTGACACCTTGATACATATGCTATGGGACTGTCCAGATGTGCAAAAATTTTGGGACATTGTGCTTGATGTTTTATACAAGGTTATCAAGATTCGTTTTCCCAAAGATCCTGTTATTTTATTGTTGAATGATAATTCTCAATTTCCTATAAGTGAGAAATAACGGAAATTTTGGCTAGCAGCTTTGACTGCGGCAAATAAATTACTAGTTCAATGCTGGAAACCCCCTCATGACCTTTCTGCTAAGCACTGGATTCATTCCTTATTGGAAATACTATATCTGGAACTGTCTTCTGCACGGACTAATTACGCAAAGCCTGCTACTTTATCTATTTGGAAGAACTGGATTTCCATAGTCTC
>NW_015646473.1:154608-155431 GCF_001515625.1 Sinocyclocheilus rhinocerous | reverse complement strand
AAGTTAATGAGATAATTATGTGATTAATTAAGTGCTGATTGAGCATTAGTGATGAACACCTGCTGTTAACAAGCAGAATCACTGAAGAAAAGAGAAACACAAGAACTACAACTGACTTCAGCCACAGCCTTAGATGAAATCAACTGAAATAAAATACATTAAATCCATCAAGATTTCAGCAGATGATAATTAAACAACTCCACAAACAGTATCACCAGCTTCACACACCACTAACCAGTTAGACTTTATTTCTGGAGGATCTAAAACAGAAGTTCTTTATTGAGAATTAAGGTTTAGATTTTTTTTTTCAACTTACCGTTTTGGTGATTAGCATTTGCTTTAGTTGCCTCTTGACCCTTGACTTGTTAAAAACACATTTCGCTTTTGTTGTTGCAATTGTGTTTATAAAGCACATATGTGATGGCAAGAAACTTATGATAAAGCCATTTCATGCGTTTGAGCTTCTCATTGCATTTTATTTAAATCTGTAGAGCTTTTATGATTTCTGTATTATTGCAGTTCTATGATATGAGACAATGTGAGAAAACAAAATGAACCAATTTTAGAAATATAGTTCATTGAGAGATTTAAACTCTGGCACTCATAGACATGGAGAATCAGCATATGAATCTCAGCGATGGTGACTAAATATTCTGATAATTTTGATTTGTTTTTTGAACGTCACAAAACAAGGCAGTAAACAGTCACAACAAAAATAAAAGCAAATAATAAGAATAAAAGAAAATCCTAAAACATAATTTATTCATGTCGCAATGCATGCTGGGAGCCATGGGTGAGTTATGATTGGTGCACCCAGAATGCA
>NW_015646473.1:152744-153210 GCF_001515625.1 Sinocyclocheilus rhinocerous | reverse complement strand
CAGCGGCATAATTTATTCATGTCGCAATGCATGCTGGGAGCCATGGATGAGTTATGATTGGTGCACCCAGAATGCACTGCAGCATGAATCTGTCTGATGATCCTCACCATTGTTGGGATTCATATGCTGATTCTTGATGTCTGTGTGTCTAAACAGTACAGATGTTCTAAACTGGTGTGCAAAGTGTTTTTAAACCTCTTCGTGTTTCTTTAAAATGCAGTTGTGCTCAATAACAAACTATATTATACATTACCACTGATGACATCCGCCAATCAGGCCATGCACAACAACTACAACAGTATAAAAAATCAACCAATATTACCTGATCACATTTTCTCTTGGTTTTTCTTACCATAACCAATGTGTTTCATAAACACAGTTACAGCAATCTGAGAAAAACTAATGTTAGAAAGTCAAGGGTCAAGAGCCCAACTAAAGCAAATGCTTATCTCCACAACGGTGACTT
>NW_015646473.1:134034-152536 GCF_001515625.1 Sinocyclocheilus rhinocerous | reverse complement strand
TATATCTTTTAAAACAGATCTATTATACAATGAATTATATTCCCATAATTAAAATGATTAACACTGCAGTCATCAATGAAAATGAAGAGCAGCTTCATTTGAACTTTTTCCAAAAACAACCTGTCTAACACGAAATAGGTTTCTTCTTATTTGTTTCACTATGTAAGAATAAATAAATTAAATTAAAACAGTTATATACCGTATCAGCATAAGTCTCTCGAGGCGCCCTTAATGCAGCGTCAGATGCCGAAAGCGCCGTCAGTTTTCTCTTTCACTTTCTAGTGAATTGACGTTCATAACAAGAGTTATGCCGGTGAACGTCAATTCACTAGAAAACTGACGGCGCTTTCAAAGGATTTGACAAACCGCACGTTGTTTGTGTGATATCCATTGGCTCGCCTTCATGGTTATGGAATTTCATTTAGATGCCATTAGTTTTTCAGCTTAACAACAATTTCAACCAACGATATAAAAACAAAAAGGAAACAAAAACATTTAAATAATAACAAACTTCAAAATACATTGATTTGTCTATTTCTCCACATAAATGCAAGGTCTGTGCATGAAATCACCGTGATTTGAAAACCATCCCCCCCCAATAGGCTAAATAAAACACCTTTTAAAATATGCAACTTAAATGACCAGTTTGCTGTAGTATCCCAGATGCGTGCAGATTTAATGATCATAGACTCGCGTTCGTCTTTCGACTATCCAGCAGTTGAACGCGGTCAGACCCAACCGAGGTAATATCTGCCGATGGGGATGTTGATTATAAACACCCCTTCATACAAGAAAACGAAAATTGTTCATGCATCGATATGCGAGCTCATTTTTAGAGTGTCACCCCTCGCCACTGACTACCATCAGTCCCTCTGGATGCTGTGCCTATGAATGCCAACTGTCTGTCCGAAGCCTCAATATGTACTGCACTAAGTGCGTGTTGTGACCCATTTAAACATAAAAAAATATATAAATCAAAAATTAAATATAAATATATATTATACCCAAATAATTATAAATCAAATTAATTACAAAAAAATAGTTGAAATCAAAGTGTAAAAAAGAGAATATTAAGCGCAAAGTCATACCTGAGTATTGATGTTTCTCTCTCTGTGTGTCTTCAGCCCTCTTCCAGAGGTACAAGTAGCAAATGAAGGGTTTCTGCTGGTCTTTATATAGACACATAGGCTACCTTGAAATCACACCACAGCAGTTCCTTGAAATCACATGACAAAACAGAAAGTGAAAAAGAGAGACACTTTCATTTTTACTTTCTTATATGTCATGTGACATAGGAACAAAGATATTGATTGATATGTATATATGTATAAGCTAGCAGATAACTTTCCTTTGTTCTTGTTATCCTAAGAATAAAATGCAGACCTACTTTTGTCTTTATTTCAACAGTTTAAAGCAATTTTTCTACTATAGATATAAATGTAACCTTAACGCCATGTATATTTTATTGCATATATGAACATTATTCATTCAAATGTCAGCGCTCTTAACCACAGTCATTACCTGAATATATTAATAAATGACAATTAACTTTGGATATGAATAGATACACAAAGAAGTAAAACAGAAATAAATAAAAACAGAAAATAGATGCGATGAAGACCAAATTCCAGTGAAATATCTTCACAATCCTCTGATGCCTTTAAGGCCTAAGTGTGAGTTTCTCTCTGCAGATGACAAGGTTGTGGGATGTGATGCATCTGAAATACATAATTGAGTGTAGAGTTACAGTGTGTCTCCTTCCTTTTGTTTAAGTAAAAACAGGTATGTTCACGAAAGCCAAATGTAGAAATGTTAAAAGGAAAAAGTGATCCCAAGTCATGGGATAGGTTTAATGGTTAACATTTTTTTTTTTTTTACGAATTAACCATTTAATTAACCCATTTATTTATTTATTTGCATTTTTTATTTTTATTTAATGCATCAATAATAAAATGAAATAATTTATATATTTAAATACATTTTTGGGCCGCTTTCAGTTTCTATAAAACTTTTAGACGCCGTTTCAACAGAAACTAGCCACTAGGTGACACTCATGGCCCATTAATGATTTCTTATCTAAAGGACACTTACTTGACCTGACACAACACAAACTGAGATCCCTTTTTTAAATTGAAAACATTATACAAAGGATATAGACGGCTTTTAAACAATTACAGACAGGGTATACATTGCTTTTGACATCAGCACAAACACATGGTATAACACCGGACAGGGGAGCCGGACACATCCATTCCACTCCTCCCATGTTCCTGTTTGGAAAATAATGGAGCATATTCAAAATAATTTACTCAAATCTAAATCTTGTCTCAAATCAAACATACCCAATGCATGAAATACGAACACATGTGCACAATTCTTCTCACAACACCGCTGAATAAATGCTGCTCATCTAGACTGTTGTAGTCCAGAGGTGTAAAGTATTGGAGTAAATGTAATTAGTTACTGTACTTGAGTATCTTTTAGGGTACTTTGTCGTTGTACTGAGTATCAAAGATATTAGCAACTTTTACTCTTTACTCCACTACATTTGAAATGAGTGTTGCAGTTACACATTACATTTTGCATGGACCTAGCTTTTTCTGCAGCAGTTTCCATTAAATACCTGCACATAGATCCTTGCCTCTGCCTGTTTTCTGCAGCTTCTCCACATCGTTACAGTTTTTCACTGTCAAATCTCTTTGACTAGTGCATCTTTGAGCCTATATTTAGTATAAGTAAAATACTTAAGTACTGTTCAAATCAGATACTCGAAGACTTTTACTCAAGTTGTTTTGGAATTGGTGACTTGTAACGTGTAGTGGAGTAATTTTCACTGTATGGTATCTGTACTTTTACTCAAGTATGGCTTTTAGGTACTCTTTACACCTCTGTTGTAGTCTAATAGGCCTTATAGCTAGCAGGAATGGAAACAGTGCAATGTCAGTTTGTTGAATGAACCCCGTGACCTGATCATCCATTAGTGGCATGACAGATTCTTAGCTCAGCTCATTGTTTTGTTGGCTCTGTGCAGTATAAGGATAATAAAGGATATGCGTAGAGCTTGTAGCCCCACTTATTTGGCTTGTCTTTGTGGTACTGCGTTAGGCTATATGGTTGCTCTGTCAAACCTCACTCATTGTAGTAAGAGGCCATGGTCATATCGTTTTTAATAAATCATTTAGAGTATATGTGTATATGATTAAAAAAGTTAGACCAGATTTCGATAGATTGATTGCATCATGGACAAATAAATAAGAGGTTAATGGGGCAACTCACCCCCACATGGCCAAAGTCACAGCAGGTTCTGCTTATCAGAGTTCAGCAAATAGTTGCCGTCCAAATGATGCAAAAAAAAAGTGCCTCACTTTTCATTGGCTGTTTGGAGGTGAACTTTACCTTCAGTTTACTCAGTTTGGATAACACATTGATTTTTTTTTCATCTGTCAGTGCTGACCACTCACTTTTAACACCCCCACAATTAAAAAACAAAACAACAACTTTGTTTTATTGCATATTTTATGAATATCACCACTTTTGTGTTCCAAACTGGTTGACAATGCACTTCAGTCTTTGAAACAATTGTTGTATGGATTTATGTATGATCGTATGCTTGTATGTGTTTTCTGTGATAATCAGTATTATGCAACAGGTGCTGTCCATAAAGCTCATTCTTGTTTCTAATTTCACAGTTCATAGACAAATAATTGTAAGATTTTTAAACCATTTTGTCTGTGGTGTTACATATAGTTAAACGTATTGAGAGCCAGTAACACCACTGATAGACAGTAAATTGACTTTAAACACAAATATATTGTGTAGAAACTTTATTACTAATTAAAACTTGACCCCATTAAAGTCTGTCCTTTACAACAATTCTATTACTGTTAAACACTGCAAAAAATGGCTTATCTTACTTAGTTTTTTTTGTCTTGTTTCTAGTCAAAATGCACTTAATTTCGTTTTTCCCCCCCGGAAACAAGACTAAACATCTTAAGTCATTTTGATTATCTAGTAAAAGTATCTTGATTTAAGAATTTTAGTTATTTTGACTAGAAACAAGACAAAAATACTAAGTAAGATAAGCCATTTTTTTTTTGCAGTGAAGCAACTGTAGCCTCAAGAGTCCAAAGTCAGCGCTTGATTGCAAAATAGATTAACATGGACTACAGACCACTGATAGGCATATGTTGGATGAAATGGAAATAAAATCAAGTTTATATTGATTTCTAATGTCTTTCCAGTGGATTCATCTGCAACATCAATGCTAGTTTTTTTGAAATACCTTCATTTAAGGACTTTTGACCACATCATTTAATTCAATTGGCACAGTGAATAATATATATATATATATATTTAAAAAAAATCAATTGACAAAGCGTTTGTATATTGTGCCAACGCAACATGAAATTAATGACACTTATTTAATGTTAAATATAAAATAATATATGATCAAATTATCTTCTATTTCAATTAACGTCGAAATAGTATACATGCATTGTGTAAAAGAAGCAAAACCCATACAACTCTACTAATCTGCACGATCTAAGAGACTATCATAAAGAACTGTAAATATTAGAGTTATAAAGTGTACACACTACTGGTCAACAGTTTGGAATAATTAAGATTTTTAGAATTTTTTTTAGTATCTTATTATGTATTTTTAAAATGCTTTTTTTTTTCCCCAGCAAGGATGCATTAACTTGATCAAAAGTGACAGTACATACAAAATTGCAAATAAATGCTGTTCTTTTGAACTGGCTATTCAGCTAAGAATCCTGAACAAAATGTGTCACAGTTTCAAAACTATTAAGCAGCCAAAACGCTTTTCAAAATGTATTATAATAAGAACCAATTGAGCATTAAATCTGCATATCAGAATTATTTCTGAAGGATTATGTGACACATGATGCAGTATGCCCCATTAATCATAATCCAGAAACTAATTCAAACAAAACAGTGTCAAGGTGAGTTCTGCTAATAGTTAGCGTGAGTTAACAATCACCTCTGACATGACACTCCCTCACGTCCCTCTTTTATATTTGTTTTAGATATCATTTACATTGGCAAGCATCTCTGGCACTAAATTGTTTGCTTATATCCCCCTGCAGTGTATGTTATAAAGGTCTGCACAAGCGAGGGGGACTTTTTCTTGGTTGAAGATTTATCGTTCGTGTCCCTGTGCAGCATGAGAGAGCTGGTGATATTAGCAGCTGTGGTCTCGGCTCTACACGCGGCCAGCCTCCCGACAGACACTGATGTGCAATATGAGTGCCAGGAAGATCAGGACAACATTGCTACATTAGAAGCTGAGAGCTTCATTAATGACCATCACCGCCATGGATACAAATTCAAATTCGTCTCAAACATTTCCTGTGGATGTTTCATATCTACATAAGGTGTAAAAGAGTGATTACAACCACAGAAAAATAAGATAAATTAAAGGAAAAATGTAAAAGAAAAGTGATGTGCAAATGCTGAAAATTGTCTTGTTTCTGTGCAGACTGATCCTTGTGAGGTCATCTTGGGAATAACTCTAGAGGAAACTGAGTGCCACATTGTGAATCCCAAACCTTTAGATCAGTGTAACACTAGAATGGAAAGAGAGACGGTGAGATGAACATCACAGATCTTTCAAACTCTAATTTCAGAAATACTGCCTTTTATTGCTCCGAATAGAGTGACTTTTGAGTTGTGCATCCATTTAACAGCCTTTTAATGTCTCTCTTAAAGAAAGTGACAGCTAAATGTAATGTGACGGTCTCCAGTGTTGAGGGAAAGGCAGCTGTGAAGCGCTACATCTGTGACACCGAACCAGGTAAACAAATCAATTTGAATTATTTTCTTTAGAAACTTGACATATCTAGCCTTTCAAATAACTTAATGTTTAAGTTTACTTTGTCAAAGAGTACGGTATTTAACTGTAAATTTAAGTTAAAACCTAAAATGTTGCTACCGTATTTTTTACGGTAAAATTCCGGCAACCACAGCAGCCGGTTTTTTACTGTAAATTTTACGGAAGTTTTTTTACAGTGTAGTGCAACTCCTGTAAGTTACGATTCACATCGTGATTGTGTTTTGTCCCAGCTTCACATGAAATACTTGTGACAAAATGCCCTGACTGCCCCAGTCTGCTGCCCTTGCATGACCCGAAGGCTCTGGAAAGTGTGAAAACTGCAACTCATTAAGGCCTTGATATACTCATGGCGAAGTTCTTCCAAGAAAACAGCAGTTAATAAGGTATCTGTTCATAGCAATGTGGATATGTTTGGTAGTTCTTTTGCAGAAAGTTACGCTTGGGAAGCTGCTTCAAAACTTTAAAATGAACTCCAAACGAACTTCCATATTCCACTTTGAATACTGATATTGACCCAGACACCGAACTGATGTAAAAAAAACTAGGGGCAACAAAAGCTGACTGTCATTGCCTCAAAAAGCCAAAAAGTTGAGCTTGAACTCACCGCAAAGACTACAGCCAACAGACAACCAGCATGTACCTGTATGTTCTGTGCCCCCAATAGTGCAATGTCAAGATAATCCATTATAAATTAAGTGGATTTATTATGGTATTCATTGTGTGTTATATGTAATCATACTCTTAAAAGTTATAACCACAAATGCGTAAGTATTATAATGTATTATAAATGTTATGATTATTTATGAGATGATACAACATATTATTAAGCTTTTTTTTAATAATGCATTATGCATTAATTATAATGCTTTAAGAAAACCCTTATAATGTATTATAAATACAGGCTTCATAGAAAGTGTTACCGGATTGACAAACAATTGAGCAAAGAAGAGAGAACATTCAGTTTGTGGGTTTTGCTCTTATATACTTAAATTTGGAGTTAGATGTCAGTAACATGATTATTCTGTTTGGTTCTCTCTCTCTCTACAACCCCAACAGTGCATAAGTGTTAAATCAGAAATATATATTACAGAGTTAAACATGTTAAAGCAAATGTTTCTTATTTAATTCTCCCTCTCTCTCTCTCTTTTTTTTTAATCTCTCTCAGGAGTTGAAGCCTACAGCCTTTCTGTCCATACAGCAACTGATGGAAAAGGGGAGAGGTTCGACTGCAGTGAAGAAGTCTTCAGGACGTCATTTTTTTATGATGTTGTATTACGTGTTATTGCAAAAATGAGTATATACAGTATATAAATATGCATTCTTGAATCATTCTTGAGTCTTGTGTCTTGCCTCTCTACAAACTTTTAAATATCTGTCTGTAATTTAGTGACTGCAAATGCTGATTTCATTCGATTCCATCTTTATTATACCTGATAATGAGCTAGTTAAATTTAAGGGGGCTAATCAATATACAGTATATTTCAAGACACTAAGACTTAAGGTACTCCACTTTTTCAGTTGTTTAAAGACTGAAATACATTTTTCATTTATATTTTAAGTGTAAATTCATTTAAATTTAAAATTGTTAACTCAACGCAGGTATTACACACTTTGTAATTAACATCTGATGCATTTATAAATCAAAAATCAAAATTGAAATAAAAAAAATATGTTCCTGAGATTCAATATCTTTAACAACATGTACAAACATTACTACAAACTAAACCACCAGGGTCCTAGAAATGCGGTCCTGAAACTGCAGCCTCCGCTATATTATCCACTTCGGTAGGTGGCGCTGTTACAAAAGAACAGGGTCCTAGAACTGCGGTCCTGAAACTGCATGATGAACACCTGCTGTTATTGAGAATTACAGAGGATCAGATGTTGATGTTTTATTGGTTAAAATGATGCTACCATCATGGAGATCAGTGTTTGCTTTAGTTGTGCTCTTGACCCTTGACTTCTTGTGTTAGATTACATTGTGCAGCAATGTGGACAGTGGTGACAATAATTATTCACGCTGCAGTGCATGAGGAGAGGTTTTACTATGGTGTTACCCTGCATGCATTGCAGCATGAAGCATTTTGTTGACTGTCACCATTGTTGAGATTCATATGCTGGTTCTTGATGTGTGCGGTAGGTGGCGCTGTTACAAAAGAACAGGGTCCTAGAACTGCGGTCCTGAAACTGCATGATGAACACCTGCTGTTATTGAGAATTACAGAGGATCAGATGTTGATGTTTTATTGGTTAAAATGATGCTACCATCATGGAGATCAGTGTTTGCTTTAGTTGTGCTCTTGACCCTTGACTTCTTGTGTTAGATTACATTGTGCAGCAATGTGGACAGTGGTGACAATAATTATTCACGCTGCAGTGCATGAGGAGAGGTTTTACTATGGTGTTACCCTGCATGCATTGCAGCATGAAGCATTTTGTTGACTGTCACCATTGTTGAGATTCATATGCTGGTTCTTGATGTGTGTTTAACTATTAGAATAGCAATTTCATTGCATGCTGTAGTTGAACAAGGTCGGATATTCAAGCTCTGAACCTATTAAAAAAATAAGCACCATTGAATCTGCTGATGAGATTTTTATGTTATTAGATACACATTTTGCTATGACTTCTTCATCACCAACAAGCGAGATAGTAGTACTTGATCTTGCCTTGCTCTGTCACAGGAGCTGTGCTTTCCAAACACAGTTACAGCAGCTGAAGAAAAGCTTACACAAGAAGTACAGGGACCAAGATCCCAAGTAAAGCAAACACTGCAAATGAAACAAATATCAACATCTAAACATCTATTGATTCTCAATAAGAGCTTCTCTAGAAAGTCAGTCTGGTTAGTAATAAGTGAAGCAGGTGATGCTGCTTGTGGAGTTGTTAAACATCCTCTGCTGAGATCTTCAGAGATTTAATGTGTTTTATTTCAGTTGATTTTACCAAATGCTTATTTGATCATTTAATTTGATCATTCATCTCGTGAACTTCAACACTACTTTCGTGTTTCTTTTAACATTGTGTGGTTAATTGTCTAAAGGTGTAGCTGTGCGTTTTACTGCCTATTGATGGAGCCGTGGCTGAGTTGTTGTTGTTTTTTTGGCTTTTTTATGGCTCAGTTTTGGGGTTTCTGGTTAAAGGCTGGTCTCTATGTGGTTTACTGAAGGCTGAGATTGGGTAGCACTATTAAAACTTGTTCTGGCCCAGTTCAGGGCTGGTTATAAGTTACTATTCGGCTGAGATTTCGGCCAGAGCTGGGCCAGAAGACAATTGCTATGTGGGTTAAAGCAAGAACTGCACAGGTTCACTTTTTGCAGTGTACAAGATGAGCAGCATTTATTCAGCGTAGCTGTGAGAAGAATTGTGCACGTGTTCGTATTTTATTCATTGAATTGGGTATGTTTGATTTGAGACAAGATTTAGATTTGAATAAATTATTTTGAATATGCCCCATTATTTTCCAAACAGGTCATTGAATTGGGTATGTTTGATTTGAGACAAGATTTAGATTTGAATAAATTATTTTGAATATGCCCCATTATTTTCCAAACAAGAACATGGGAGGAGTGGAATGGATGTGTCCGGCTCCCCTGTCTGGTGTTATACCATGTGTTTGTATTGACATCAAAAGCAATGTATACCCACTTTTAATGGTTTAAAAGCCATCTATATCCTTTGTATAATGTTTTCAATTTAAAAAAGGGATATCAGTTTGTGTTGTCACATAAAGTGCTGTGTCCTTTAGATTAGGAATCATTAATGGGCCATGAGTGTCACCTAGTGACTTCTGCTGAAACAGCTGCTAAAAGTTTTATAGAAACTGAAAGCAGCCCAAAAATTAATTTAAATATATTGATATAATTATTAAATTTTATTATTAATGCGTTAAATAAAAAAATGCAAATAAATAAATAAATGGGTTAATTAAATGGTTAATTCATTAAAATAAATAACATTTTCAACCATTAAACCTATCCCATGGCTTTGTCACTTTTTCATTTTAACTTTGTGAATAGCTCACATATTGTCCATTTTTGCTACATTTGGCTTTCGTGAACATTCCCATTTTTACTTAAACAAATGGAAGGAGACACACTGTAACTCTAAACTCAATTGTGTATTTCAGATGCGTCACATCCCACAACCTTGTCATCTGCAGAGAGAAACTGACACTCACTCACACCAAAATGATGGAGGCCTTAAAGACAGCAGAGGATTGTGAAGATATTTCACTGGAATTTGGTCTTCATCACATCTATTTTCTGTTTTGTGTTTTACTTCTTTGTGTATTTTAATCAATTGTCATTTATTCATATATTCAGGTAATGACTGTGGTTAAGAGCGCTGACATTTGAATGAATAATGTTCATATATGCAATAAATATACATGGAGTTATTTATATTTATAGTAGAACAATTGCTTTAAACTGTTGAAATAAAGACAAAAGTAGGTCTGCATTTTATTCTTAGGATAACAAGAACAAAGGAAAGTTCTCTGCTAGCTTATACATATATACATGTCAATCAATATCTTTGTTCCTATAAGTCACATGACATATAAGAAAGTAAAAATGAAAGTGTCTCTTTTTAACTTTCTGTTTTGTCATGTGATTTCAAGGAACTGCTGTGGCGTGATTTCAAGGCAGCCTATGTGTCTATATAAAGACCAGCAGCAAACCTTCATTTGCTACTTGTACCTCTGGAAGAGGGCTGATAACACACAGAGAGAGAAACATCAATACTCAGGTATGACTCTGCGCTTAATATTCTCTTTTTTACACTTTGATTTCAACTATTTTTTTGTAATTAATTTGATTTATAATTATTTGGGTATAATATATATTTATATTTAATTTTTGATTTATATATTTAGCGCCGCAGATGTGTGATAATTTGACGATGTGTGAATCCAGGTTCTGTTGTTCTGTATGCTGCTGTTTGCACGTTAAAATAAACCAGTGAAAAACATATATGTTTTTTTTTTTTTTTTTAATGGGTCACAACACGCACTTAGTGCAGTACATATTGACAGGCTTCGGACAGACAATTGGCATTCATAGGCACAGCATCTAGTGGGACTGATGGTAGTCAGTGGCGAGGGGTGACGCTCCAAAAATGAGCTTGCATATCCATGTATGAACAATTTTCTTTTTTTTTTTTTTTGTATGGAGTGGTGTTTATAATCAACATCCCCATCTGCAGATATGACCTCGGTTGGCTCTGTAAGTGAACCGCAGAACGGCAGTTGACTTCTGAATCTGAATCTGTGATTAATTAAATCTGCACGCATCTGATATACTAAAGCAAACTGGTAATTTAAGCTGCATATTCTAAAAGATGTAATTTATAAAAAAATAAAAAAAGGTTTTCAAATCATGGTGATTTCATGAACAGACCTTGCATTTATGTGGAGAAATAGCCAAATCAATGTACTATATTGAAGTCTGAAATTATTTAAATGTTTTTGTTTCCTATTTATTTTCATATGGTTGAAATTTTTGTTAAGCTGAAAAACTAACTGGAAAGCAAGATGGCATCTAAATGAAATGCCATAACCATGAAGGCGAGCCAATGGATATCACACAAACAACGTGCGGACTTTGCGCAAGAGTTACGCCGGTGAACGTCAGTCAATTCACTAGAAAGTGAAAGTGAAAACTAATGGCGATTTCAGCATCTGACGCTACATTAAGGGCACATATTCTCTCAGAGACAACGAGAGACGAATCTACTTTAACATATGCTGATATGGTATATAACTGTTTTAATTTATTTTATTCCCTTAATATTTCTCTGTGGCCCTTACATGGTAAAACAAATGAGAAGAAACCTTTCGTGTTAACAGGTTTTTTTTGGAAAAAGTTTGTGCTTCAGATAAAGCTTCTGTTAATTTTCATTGATGACTGCAGTGTTAATAATTTTAATTATGGGCCTATTTATTTTAAAAGACGATTTTTTTTTTTTTTACATATTGAGTGAGGTGTAAGCTAATAGCCTATAGCAGGGATCCTCAAATCTGGCCCACGAGATCCACTTTCCTGATGTCGGTCAGTGAGGGAAGCTGTGTTTTTATAATGTTCTGCAATGACTTCCTCACTCTCTCCAGAGCATAGTGCATCAGTCATAGTGCAGCTTTTAAACCACACCAGGATGTTGTAAGTGATAATATTCTCCACGGAGCATTTGTAAAAAGACAGCAGCAATTCCTGTGACAAGTTGACTCTCCTCAGTGACCTAAGTAAGTAGTCTCTGCATGATGGGAGCCATGGATGAGTTTTGATTGGCTACAACATTCTTTTTTGATGGTCACCGTTGTTGTGATTCTCACACTGATTCTTGATGTCTGTGTGTCTGAATTTTAAAGTTTTTTTTATTTTTTTATTTATTATTTTGATCAAAAAAAGTTTAAAAAATATATGTCTGACTATAGGTATTATATTGTTCACAGGGTTGATGTAACCAATAAAGAAAACCTAACTCAGTTATTCAGGTCACTACATAAAGGTTATATCGAAACATAATCAAGGCCACAGTTACTGCAGCCAAAAAATTAAGGGTCAAGATCCCAACTAATGCAAACACTGATCACGATGTGCTTCAGAATACACTTAATTTATGAAATATGCTTTAAAAAACTGCCCTTCTTCTGTTAGGAGTACACACCCATTTATTCCATCAATATCAGATTTACTAAATACTATTAATGTTTTGTGGCGTGAGACCTGACCTGTATAGTATTTACATTTCTCTCCAGTGAAATAATGACAGATCCAAATCCAGATGATGCTCTGGACATCCTCCCTGGTGAAGATGAGGAGAACAGCACAGGAAACAGCTGCAGATCCTCACTGAAATGGCCTCAGTCAATGTTGTTCTGCTACCACAACTTCAGAAGAATGACAGCAGTATGATAAAAGTTCAAGAATTCTACAAGGACTCAAAGCCACTCATTTGTCTTCTTACTGAGAATGCTTCAGCTCTCATTGAGACACGGAAAGGAAAATACAAGATTGGTCTAAAAAACAGAAATCAGTCAGATGTATCTGAAGAGCTCAGAAGAGCTATAAATGCTTGTGTCGCAGAACCACCTTCCACTTTCAGACTTGAAGATGTGTCCAAACACTCAGACATCAGAGTAGATGCGGAAGATGATGATGACTGCAGGAGAGCAAGAGAAAAAGATGAAGTCTGTGATGCAGA
This sequence comes from Sinocyclocheilus rhinocerous, assembly GCF_001515625.1. Taxonomy (NCBI): domain Eukaryota; kingdom Metazoa; phylum Chordata; class Actinopteri; order Cypriniformes; family Cyprinidae; genus Sinocyclocheilus; species Sinocyclocheilus rhinocerous. The sequence goes on along the minus strand of NW_015646473.1, from coordinate 139,479 downwards.
ATGTTTCAGTGACGTCATTACATTTGATGTTCAGAAAGATGTGAAGTATTTTGCTCAGCTCTGGGAGGGCAGTCCGCCCATGGCTCCACCAAACCCAAACTACTGTGAGAACATTCAAGACCTGAAGAAAACTATAATAACTCATGCATCAAAATCACATGGAATGATGATGAAAGAATTCAAAGTTCGTATTAATGATCTCTGGGAAGCTTTACTGAATGAACGATTCGTCTTCAGCTTCAGAAATTCTCTGGAGATTTCAGCTTACAGGAAACTGGAGACTGAATACAGCAGGTGGTCCTGGAGGCTTCGCCGTGCCATGCTGGAAACTGAGAACAAACTGCACAACCAAATAGAAAATGAAGCAATTCATGAGGTTGAGGAAACTGATCTTCACAAAGAGTTGAAGAAGACAAGTGAAGAAGTGAAAAAATCAGTGTCAGAATTCTTTGAGAAAGACGCAGATGCAAATATACTGATTCAGTGGAAAACATCATTTGACATTAAAATCAAAGAGCTACAGGAAAGCATTGTAAGAGAAACAAAGAGGAAATTAAATGAGATTCTTAAGCAGCGAGACCTGAAGAAAGAGATTGATGCTCAGAGGACACATCATGAAAACACTCTCTTTGAAAAGAGCAAAGAACTCGCCTTAAAACGCAAAGACAAAGCAAATGATGAAGAAACACTAAAGAAAGAGTTTGGTTTGTTTTGGAACCAGTGGATGAAGACAATCAGCAGAGACACTCAAACAACAAGAGACATTGACATAATGAGAGATATGAGAGAGATCCTCGGTGACATCTATGAAAGTATTAATGCAGACCACCGGAAGGACAGCAGGGATATTATATCTGTGCAGAGTTATTCAGATTATGTACAGTTAAAGAAATCAAGCGAATTTTTCACAAATGCCTGCAGAGTAGTTAAAAATCTGCTGGGTCGCAATCTCTCTGAGGAGGATGAAGCCCAAATAAGATCATTAGTCAATGATGTTGTTCAGCAGACAGACAAAATGATTCAGTCTTTTAACATCTCAAAGATGGGCTACAACATCAGCTACATTCAACAACTCATAGATTACATCAAAGCAAGAGTAATAGAACTTTGTGCATCAGAACGTGTCAGACATCACAGCTGGAGACAAAAACATGGAGGGAAGGAGACGACTGCAGGAGAAACTGGATGAGATGACAAAACTCGCTGCTAAAGATGAAGTCTGTGATGCAGAATGTTTCAGTGACGTCATTACATTTGATGTTCAGAAAGATGTGAAGTATTTTGCTCAGCTCTGGGAGGGCAGTCCGCCCATGGCTCCACCAAACCCAAACTACTGTGAGAACATTCAAGACCTGAAGAAAACTATAATAACTCATGCATCAAAATCACATGGAATGATGATGAAAGAATTCAAAGTTCGTATTAATGATCTCTGGGAAGCTTTACTGAATGAACGATTCGTCTTCAGCTTCAGAAATTCTCTGGAGATTTCAGCTTACAGGAAACTGGAGACTGAATACAGCAGGTGGTCCTGGAGGCTTCGCCGTGCCATGCTGGAAACTGAGAACAAACTGCACAACCAAATAGAAAATGAAGCAATTCATGAGGTTGAGGAAACTGATCTTCACAAAGAGTTGAAGAAGACAAGTGAAGAAGTGAAAAAATCAGTGTCAGAATTCTTTGAGAAAGACGCAGATGCAAATATACTGATTCAGTGGAAAACATCATTTGACATTAAAATCAAAGAGCTACAGGAAAGCATTGTAAGAGAAACAAAGAGGAAATTAAATGAGATTCTTAAGCAGCGAGACCTGAAGAAAGAGATTGATGCTCAGAGGACACATCATGAAAACACTCTCTTTGAAAAGAGCAAAGAACTCGCCTTAAAACGCAAAGACAAAGCAAATGATGAAGAAACACTAAAGAAAGAGTTTGGTTTGTTTTGGAACCAGTGGATGAAGACAATCAGCAGAGACACTCAAACAACAAGAGACATTGACATAATGAGAGATATGAGAGAGATCCTCGGTGACATCTATGAAAGTATTAATGCAGACCACCGGAAGGACAGCAGGGATATTATATCTGTGCAGAGTTATTCAGATTATGTACAGTTAAAGAAATCAAGCGAATTTTTCACAAATGCCTGCAGAGTAGTTAAAAATCTGCTGGGTCGCAATCTCTCTGAGGAGGATGAAGCCCAAATAAGATCATTAGTCAATGATGTTGTTCAGCAGACAGACAAAATGATTCAGTCTTTTAACATCTCAAAGATGGGCTACAACATCAGCTACATTCAACAACTCATAGATTACATCAAAGCAAGAGTAATAGAACATGAGGAAGGACCAGTTAAATATGTGTTCAAGAATGAATTCTTCATGGACTTGGTTCTTTCCATCTGTAAGAGAGCAAATAAGATGATCACTGAGCAACACAGAATGTTCAAAGAGGCCAATGATCCTGAAATATATGTTAAGAAGAAGAGAGAAGAGTATTATAGTATTTTCCAGAAATACTGTCATGGAGCAACATCAGCTGCCATTTTTGGTGAGATCATCTGTCAGAAACTCAAAGAACCCATTGAACAGAGTGTCTACAAGAAGACTGCCAGAGAGTTAGCAAATGATATGAGAACAGACTGTCCATCACTGAATGGAAACAGGTCAAATCTTGAGAAACACATCCTGAAGAAACTGGCAGAAGAGGAGAATTTTAACAAGTACATGAACTATGTTCATAACACAAGAGATCACTTCAGTGGTTTCATAAGAGATGAAGTCAGTCGGTACATCACTGATACGTTCAATGTCCGTGTTTTACCAAAGATGAAGAAGAACATTAAACTCCTGCAGCAAAAGATCATGGAAGCAGCACATGAATCTACTGAACATGTTCGAGTGAACAGAGGAGATGAATCTACTGAACATGTTCGAGTGAACAGAGGAGATGCTGGTTTGTGGTTGAAGAGTTTCACACAGCAGCTCTCAAAAGAGCTGATCTTCTCTGAAAAGGACCTCAGTGGAGTCAAACACGATGATGTTGATGATTTCAAACTCCTAGAAGATGTGATAAAGAGAGAACTTCCTTCTATAATGTCAAACATCAGCAGTAGATTCGACACAAATACTTTTCCAGTAAAGCTGGACTATAAAGACAGACCAGATCAGCTTCTGATTGATGACTTATGTCAGTGCTGTTGGGATCAGTGTCCATTCTGTGGAGCCATCTGCACCAACACCATAGAAAACCATGATGAAGATCACAGTGCTGTTTTCCATGGAGTGAAAGGAGTAAATGGGACCGCGTTCAAGGATACAACAAACTTCTGTGTTTGGATCTGCACAACATCAGTGTCAAGCAGTGATCGATCTTTTTATCTCCGTGCCGATGATAAAACATTCCTATACAGGGAATACAGAAAAGCAGGAGGAGTTTTTGCTAAGTGGAGCATCACCCCTGATCTCTCCGAACTGCCCTACTGGAAGTGGGTTGTGTGCAGATTCCAGAGAGATCTTGAAAAATACTACAAAAATACATTTGATGGTTATGGTAAGATCCCAGATGAATGGAGAAAACACTTAAAAAAGGATGCTACGGAGAGTTTGAATAAATACATCTAATTTAACAAGTAAAGTGATTTTGTTTAGGTCTAAGATATACAGAACAGAGATTGAAATGATTTTGTTCCTGACTTGACTTAAGTGAGTTTGAAATCATCTAAACTTCAGCTAACAGAATACATTAGAGGAGTGGTTTAGACTGTCTCCATTGTCTTGCCCATTTTAAACACAAAAGCATTGAAATATAATTCCATCTTTCCATCACCATTTTCCTTTAGGGGCTCCATACCTTTAGGGCTTACATTGCAAGTTTAATAGCAAAAATAAATACATTTATATATACAAATATTATAATGAGCATTTAACTATCATACTCATGTTGCACATGCCATGTTCTGACTGTAAGAGGCAAATTTCTTGCTTTGTAGGATGTCAGAACTCAGTTGCAGAATTAATCTTTATATGAATGCATGAGCTATATAAAAGTGCAATGTATCTCCATGCAATTTTTTTTAAAGACGTCTCCCTGAATAAACAAGTATACTATCCGATTAGTGTTTTAGTTAGTAATTGTAATCTGATTACAGGAATATAGTAAGGCATTTGTTACTGAAATTAAATAAATGATGTGTTTCTCCTAACCCTGCATGTAACACATAGTTGATATGGAAAAAAAAAACCACACTGTAGCACTCTGTGAGCATGTTCTGTTATATATTTCTTAAGTAAATTCTGAATAAATCTCAGTTACTTCAATTCTCTAAAGTGTATTTCTGTTTAATATTCAGATCACATCCAACACACAGTTTAATGGATTGAAACCGACAGTACATATTCACACTCGATGTTACTTCTTATACAGTGAGTAGTCAATACGATATACCATATGTCATTTTTTTTGATTGATGACTTCCGGTCTGACCTCTGACCTTTCGTGACCTTACCCTTCCCCCTGCGACCTTCACACCCCCCCCTACACACACACATACATGGCACTAACCCGTGACCTTTTAATAATGTCCAGATGTGGAAATCGGCCTATGGGGAATTCCATCGATAACTGATTACCTTTTAATTATCTCAGGTGCAATATGAAAATTGATGGCTGTTGAACTCTGAGCATTGTCAGGTTATAAATGAAGTCATGAGGAATGTTTTTGAACTTTTAATATGCATTTTGAACTCTCACACCCCGGGGTCAGCATCTGCGGTCCACATGTCCGGCTGCATGCTGTGTTATGCTCTCTCTCTCTCTCTCTCTCTCTCTCTCTGGGGTGTGAGAAAGATGTTGGTTTTAAGGATAATATCAAAAATAAGTAAACAATTTGAACAGAACATAGGTGCCTATCACAATATGTGTGTGCACTCACACATAATCTGATGGTTGTATAAAATGATTCTCAGCAGCAACATAAAAAGGATTTAAATAAAATATGTAGCATGACTAATAATGAATTGAGGATAAAACAATAAAAAACTTTTAGCTTAATGAATAATAATCCCCTAATAATCCCCAACCACTTGATTGGCTCTATGACTCTCTCTCCTCTCCACCTGTAGCTAGTGTGTGGTGAGCGCACTGGTGCCGTTGTACTGTGGCTGCGTCGCATCATCCAAGTGGATGCTGCACACTGGTGGTGGTTGAGGAGAGACCCCCCCCCACATGATTGTAAAGTGCTTTGGGTGTACAACAATACACAATAAAGTGCTATATAAATGCATCATTCATTCATTCATATATATATATACATAATGTATATTTGTTTCATGGCACCTTTTTTTATGACTGAAGGCGAGTATCACTGATATACTACTGATGTCTCTAGGAAATTGTTCTTTTTTTCCTAATATTTAACAATTGACTAAAGTCATTCAACATTAC
>NW_015646473.1:131132-131795 GCF_001515625.1 Sinocyclocheilus rhinocerous | reverse complement strand
TATATTTTTTTTTTTGTAATTTATTATTTTTTTTAAATTTATTTTTTTATTTTTTTTACAGGCCAAACGATAAGGGTTATTGGGGGCCCTGACATGTCCGGACTTGTCAAATTACCATGTTTTATGGAAGTTTTCCATAGACATAATTCAATTCATATTTATTTGTATTGCACTTTTCACGATACAAATCATTGCAAAGCAGCTTCACAGAAAATGAAAGTTTCTACATTATATTTAGAAACTTTTAGATTTATATTTCCATTATATTTGGCTCTATGACTCTCTCTCCTCTCCACCTGTAGCTAGTGTGTGGTGAGCGCACTGGTGCCGTTGTACTGTGGCTGCGTCGCATCATCCAAGTGGATGCTGCACACTGGTGGTGGTTGAGGAGAGACCCCCCCCCACATGATTGTAAAGTGCTTTGGGTGTACAACAATACACAATAAAGTGCTATATAAATGCATCATTCATTAATTCATTCATTCATTCATAAATAAAGGAATGGTTTAAAGAAAGAGCCGGAGAAAACACATCTTTATGTCAGCCGTGCCTCAAATAAGATGCTCACAAAATGTGCCTACTTTGAGTTGAAAAATGAAATCCTGTTTAGAGCTCCACTCACATCTCAGTGAAATTGGGGGAGTTAGCTGACTCTCTCTCTCT
>NW_015646473.1:113638-131081 GCF_001515625.1 Sinocyclocheilus rhinocerous | reverse complement strand
TCTCTCTCTGTCACACACACACACACACACACACACACACAGAGAGAGAGACATTCAATCATCCAAGTCTTATTCTGTTCTTTTAAATGAAATTAGTATAAATTATGTGATCACACACGATATAAAACAAAGCAAAACATTTACACTAGTTTTAGGCATCACTAAAAATATAAAAACGTTGTACATTTTTCCAGAAGCAGGGAAAAGGAGTTTGTCTTGTAAGAAAAACGTATCGGTTGTATGTAATGAGGCACTCAATTCATATTTATTTGTATTGCACTTTTCACGATACAAATCATTGCAAAGCAGCTTCACAGAAAATGAAAGTTTCTACATTATATTTAGAAACTTTTAGATTTATATTTCCATTATATTAATGCATTTTATACAGTATCATCCCCTAAACCTACCCATCACAGTAAACTGTCTGCATTTTTATTTTTTCATAACCATCATTTACTATAATTTATCATTTAAAAAGCTGTTATGATCATGGGTACAAATTAAAGGTTTACAAAAATTTGCTTAGTTTAATTTGAGATACAAAACTGCAGTGTGAGCGCTCTTCACACAGCATAAGTCCCTGCCAAAATGGTGTGTCACTCCACATGACTGGGGTGGGGGTGATTAGAAGTGTCAGATAAGGGTAATAGTTTCGCACTGGATGCAGCCCCTAATGATTTGCTCTGTTTAAAATGCACAATAGGTTATTCTGTGTGCAATGCATGTGCATCTTCCAACATGACCGCGTCAGCAAGAATCCCCATCCACAATGCCTTTGGGGCGTGCATGCTTTGATGCTTCCTCACAGAGGATGGCTAGCACAGAGGCCATTGTTCAAAATACTGTTTCATCAATGAATCTCTTGTGAGAAATAGCAGGTGAAATATAAAATCGCAAAGTGTTTGTCATGTAAGACTGTAAACACCAATGTTTGACCTGTTAAAAAAAACATTTTTATTTTAACAGGTCAAACCATAAGGCATATTGTGGACCCCGACCATGTTTCCATGTTTTATGGATGCTTTCCATAGACATTGTGATTTTAATACTGTATCAACACCTAAACCTAACCCATCACAGTAAACTTTCTGCATTTAGTTTTTATTATATTTTCAAAAACATCATTTAGTATAATTTATCATTTAAAAAGCTGTCATGATCATGGAGACAAATTTTGCTTAATACATTTGATGTACTATATTACTACACAACAAGGGGGCACTGTACATGAACCACACACACACACACACACACACTGAAAAATTGTTTTCATTCATCCAATTAAAAAACATTACACTGAAAAAATGTTTTCATTCATCCAACTAAAAAAAATTTACACTGAAAAAATGTTTTCATTCATCCAATTTAAAAAAAATACACTGAAATGTTTTTTTCATTCATCCAATAAAAAAAAAAAAATAGGGTAATGGTTCACATCTATATTTTATAACTTGAGCCAATGAAAAATAAATAACTTGCACTAAACAATATTTTCTATGTCTATGAAAACTATTTTATAAAACCTGCACAAAGTATATTTTTCTTGTTGACGAAATTCAATTAATTTAAATTCTAGTTTTGATCTAAACAAAAAGATGTAGATTTAATCAAAACAAAAATTCTCATTTAAGAAATAATATTACAAATTATTTATAATTACCAGTCACAGGCTTAGATGAAATCAACTGATATAAAACACATTAAATCTCTCAAGATCTCAGCAGAGGAGGATTAAACAACTCCACAAACAGCATCACCAGGGGTCTCAGTTATAAAACTCTCCGTAGATTTCATCCTAAAAGTGTACGTACACTGAAAAAAATTTTCAGTCAGTTCAACTTAGAAATTGTACGTCTACTGGTAACATCTACAATAACTGGTTTTGTTTAAATGAAATAAATGATTTAAGGTTACTGATTATAACTGAAATCAACCAACCTGAAAAAACAAGTTTTAATGAAGCATAACTGTTAGTAGATGTAACTTAATTTCTCCAGTTAGGTAAAATTACTTAAGTTTTATATAATCTTTTTTTTTATTTAAATGATGAAAATCATTTTCCACACTGTAAAAAAAAAAACATGGCAAAATGCACGGTGTGCTAAACACACCGTTAACGGAAAGAGCATTTCTGAACTATCATTGTGAAACATTCTCTGTAAAATATAAAACTCTTGCAGTTCAATCATTAGCTAGCAACAGCACACATGCTATCACTGCATCAGCAGCAGCACAGCCACTACTTTTAAATAAAGCAACATGCAGCATAACAGCGATATTTTTTGGTCTTCTCTTGGACTGAAGCACAGACTCTACTCTTCAGCACAATGGTAATAACCCACAAAACTCAGACAACAGAAACTCTTTAAATCCCAAAAGAACATTGAACACTAACAGATCTCTCTAAATCTCAGCATCTTCACTTATTACAAACCGGTCGGACTTAATATCTTTCATACAAAACTTCTTATTGAGAATTAACAGAGGTTTAGATGTTGATGTTTTATTGACAATAATAAAGGTTTAAGTCACCGTTGTGGGTATAAGTGTTTGTTTTAGTTGGGCTCTTGATCCTTGACTTTTTAAATGTTTTTTTTTTTTTTTGTGGTTGTTGTAAATGTGTGTTTCTAAAGTACTTTTGATGCTGCTGAAAGTACTTAGTAAAAACTTAGAAAGCTGAGAATTAAAGCGTCAAGTAATGGTCATTCTGCAGAACACCGGCCCTCCAGGACCGAGTTTGGGCACCCCTGCCTTATATGATCTGTGTGCATGACCACTACATTGTAGCAAGTTAGCTCAAAAGGGAAATAGTTATGATCAATTATAACTGGTTATAATTAATAATGAATATTTAGATTAGATCTTAGAATTAACTGTAGCAGAATCCATATTACAATTATTTGATCTATCCGTCCACCAAGCAGACAAGCACAGACTCTACTCTTCAGCACAATGGTAATAACCCACAAAACTCAGACAACAGAAACTCTTTAAATCCCAAAAGAACATTGAACACTAACAGATCTCTCTAAATCTCAGCATCTTCACTTATTACAAACCGGTCGGACTTAATATCTTTCATACAAAACTTCTTATTGAGAATTAACAGAGGTTTAGATGTTGATGTTTTATTGACAATAATAAAGGTTTAAGTCACCGTTGTGGGTATAAGTGTTTGTTTTAGTTGGGCTCTTGATCCTTGACTTTTTAAATGTTTTTTTTTTTTTTTGTGGTTGTTGTAAATGTGTGTTTCTAAAGTACTTTTGATGCTGCTGAAAGTACTTAGTAAAAACTTAGAAAGCTGAGAATTAAAGCGTCAAGTAATGGTCATAAATCACATCTGGAGTGTATTGTTTAAATTTACTAGTTTCACATATTGAAGTGTTGTATTGCTTTGAAGTTTATTATGTTTTTAAATCATTATGCATCAAATATTATATAAAAGATATATATAAAGAATCTGTGTATGAACCTCAACAATGGTGACAGTCAACTCTGAACATCACAAAACAAGCTACTAAAGTCACAAAAAAGGTTTGCATTGATTGTCACCATTGTTGAGATTCATGTGCTGATTCTTGATCTTTGTGTGAGTAAAAAAAATAAAAAATAAAAAAAATAAATAAAAAGGCTGTTTAAAGCACTCCCTATATATCAAAAGAATAAAATAGCAATCTCAGACTGTCCTAACTTCATGAGACTAACAGTTAGCATTCAAACTGATCCAGAATGCAGCAGCGAGAGTGGTCTTCAATGAGCCAAACAAAGCTCACTTTACTCCTCTCCTCATCAGGTTACACTGGCTACCAGTAGCTGCTCGCATCAAATTCAAGGTACAAGCAGTAATTTTGCCTACAAGACCACCACTGGCGCTGCACCAATATACCTAAACTCGCTATAGTTCAAATTTATGCGCCCTCCAGAAGCTTGCGCTCTGCAAGTGAACGACGCCTTGTGGTGCCATCCCAAAGAGGCACAAAATCACTCTCACGGGCCTTTTCCTGGACTGTGGCCAGCTGGTGGAACGACCTCCCGATCTCAATTCGAACAGCTGAGTCTTTAGTCATTTTCAAAAAACATCTAAAGACACATCTTTTTTGCCAGCATTTGACCAACTAATACTAGCACTTACCTATTCTATTCCATTCGATTTAAAAAAAACAAACAAAAAAAACCCTAGCAACGTGTACTGTGCTAGACTAACTGAGACTTGTCATGGCACTTATATACTGTTGTTGTTCTCTCGCTGGTCTGATTGCTTCTATTGTTTCTCATTTGTAAGTCGCTTTGGATAAAAGTGTCTGCTAAATGATTAAATGTAAATGTATTTGCAGAGGCAGATCTTCTGGAGCAATGGTAGGTGAGAATCCAATATAAAGTAAAGTTCAATGATTCTTAGCAGAGTACTGATGTTTGATTTCTTTGCAGATTTCTTTGAGAGTTCAGGATCCAGGAGCAGAGAAGAGCAACGTTGGAAGATCTTCAGGGATCTAGAGGTAAGTATAAACAGATAGGTAGCATTCAGACAGTCTGGTAAAGTTCAGTGTAGTGAACGGTAGACTGGATGGTAAGTGACTGAAAGGAGCGTTCTTATGAATGGTGATTTTATTGCAGATGACAGGTGCGGGGAATCAGAACTCAGGTGAGCGTGATCTGGTGTTGTGGCTGGTGATTGTGGTGATTTGCTGACAATAGGTCCCTAATGTAATGGTGTTATAAATAACCTTTTTAATGATAGTTTATTTTCATTAATGTTAATATATTAGTGTATTTCTATCATTATATAATTTTTACTATTAAAAGTAGTGAAGTCGTGGCCTAATGGTTAGAGAGTTGGATTTGTAACGCAAAGGTCACAGGTTCGAGTCTCGTATTGGCAGGGATTGTAGGTGGGGGGAGTGAATGTACAGCGCTCTCTTCCACCTTCAAAACCCTTGAGCAAGGCACCGAACCCCCAACTGCAAAAAATGGCTGCCCACTGCTCCGGGTGTGTGTTCACGGTGTGTGTGTGTGTGTGTGCACTTAGGATGGGATAAATGCAGAGCACTAATTCCTAGTATGGGTTACCATACTGTTACCATACTTGGCCACATGTCACATCACTTTTATTATTAATATTGTTTTTTAACCCTATATCTGCCTGGTATTATATTATATAATTATATTAAAATTATATTATAGCCTCTATTAGGGTTTTACATTAAAACAACAACAGCATGTTGTTTGACACAGGTATTTTTTTATTGACATGAAAAAAAAAACAAAGAAGTAAAACACAAAACAGGAACAGAAAATATATGTGATGAAGACCAAATTCCAGTGAAATATCTTCACAATCCTCTATGCCTTTAAGTCCATCACTTTGGTGTGATATTTACGCAAAAACCCAAGTAATAACTAAAAAACTAACAATATGGATTATAAATTCAATATCTCTGTTGCTTACTTGTTAGGAGAGAAGTATCCTATCTTCAGCTTAACAGAGCTGCTCACACAAAAGTTATTAATTTAAAAGTTACATTTTTTATGTAAATTTATGAATGAAATCATTAATCTGTTTAAAGTGTGTTGAAAGTCTGTGTAGATGGATAGCTGAGCTCCAGAAAATCAGTAATGAGGTGCTTTGAAAGTTACAGATTTGAAAAACAAAAAGGTGGGAATAAAGAACCCTAAACTCTAACACAAAGAACCATTTCAGCATAAAAGGGTTCTTCAGGACGATGTGGTTCTAAATCAGTGGCTCTCAACCTGTTTTTGCACCGAAGCCGCTCTGCTTAAATTAATGTTTGGGCCATGAATAGTTTCTGTGAGACTTTTAGTGCTGTCTTAACAGAGACCACTAGGTGACACTTCTGCCCCATTAATGATTTCTAACGACATTTACCACTTGATCTGACACAACACAAACTGATATCCCTTTTTTAGATTGAAAATATCATACAAAGGATATAGATGGCTTTTAAAGCATTACAAACATACATTGCTTTTGACAACACAAACACACGCCATAATACCGGATGAGGGCATCAGACACATCCATTCCACTCCTCCCATGTTCCTGTTTGGAAAATAATGGGGCATATTAAAAATAATTTACCCAAATCAATGCATGAAATACAAACATATGTGCACAATTCTTCTCACAACACCGCTGAATAAATGTGATGTGCAATGTCATTTTGTTGAATGGACCCCATGACCTGATCATTCACTAGTGGCATGACAGATTCTTAGCTCTTTGTTTTGTTGGCTCTGTGCAGTAAAAAAAAAAAGTGTAAAAAAGATAAGCTTGTACTCCCACTTTTTTGGGGGTTGTCCTTGTGGTACTGGTTGCTCTGTAAAACCTCACTCATTGTAGTAAGAGGCCATGGTCATATCATTTTTAATAAATCAAACAGTGTGTATGTGTTCATGATGAAAAGTTACACCAGATTTTGATAGATTGATTGCATCATGGACATCTAAAAAAAAAAGAGGTTAATGAGGCAAATCACCCCCACATGGGCAAAGTCACAGCAGGTTCTGTTTATCAGAGTTCAGCAAACAGTTGGCGTCCAAATGATGCAAGTGCCACACTTCTCATTGGCTGTTTGGAGGTGAACTTTACCTTCTCTTTACTCAGTTTGGATAAAATATTGATTTTCATCTGTCAGTGCTGATCTCTCACTTTCTCTCACAACACCCCCACAATTAAAAAAAAAATAAATGAAAAAAAATATTTTATGAATATCACTACATTTGTGCCCAGACATGCTGACAATGCATTTCAGTCTTTGAAACAATTGTTGTATGGATTTATTGCATGGTTGTATGTGTTTTCTCTGTAATCAATATTATGCAACAGGCACCGTCTATAAAGCTTAATTCTTTTTCTGTTTCTAATTTCATAGGTCATAGGTAAATCATTTTAGGATTTTTTTAAAAAACATTTTGTCAGTGGTGTTATATATAGTTAAAAGTATTGAGAGCCAGTAACGCCACTGGCAGGAAGTCAATGGACTTTAAACACAAAGAAATTAGTGTAGACACTTTATTACTAATAAAAACGTGACCCCATTAAAGCCTGTCCTTTACAAATCTTTTACTACAATTCTTTTACTATTAAAGCAACTCAAGCTTCAAGCCTCATGAGTCCAAAGTCAGAGCTTGATTGCAAAATAGACTAACATGGACTACGGACCTCTGATAGGCTTATGTTGGATGAACTGGACATAAAACAAAGTTTATATTGATTTCTAATGTCTTTTCAGTGGAGTCATATGCCACAATAATGTTAGGTTTTTGAAATACCTTCGTTTAAGGACTTTTGTCAGCAAATATTCATCTGCTTAACTGCAGTTATTTTGACTGACCACATCATGTAATTCAATTGGCACAGTGTGTAATACATATAATTGTTTAAAAATCTATTGACAGTTCTAGCGTTTTAATATTGTGCCAACGCAACATGAAACTAATGACACTTATTTAATGCTACATATAAAATAATATTTGATCAAATTATCTTCTATTTCAATTTATTTCAAAATAGTATAAATGCATTGTGTAGAAGAAGCAAAAAGCATAAAACTCTACTCATCTGCACGATCTAAGAGACTATCATAAAGAACTGTAAATATTAGAGTTATACAGTTTATACACTACTGGTCAACAATTTGGAATAATTAAGATTTTTTTAAAGAAGTCTCTTATGCTCACCAAGACTGCATTTATTTAGTAATTTATTTCTCATCTCTTATTATCAGCTAAGAATCCTGAACAAAATGTGTCACAGTTTCAAAACTATTAAGCAGCCAAAACTCTTTTCAAAATTTATTATAATAAGAACCAACTGAGCATTAAATCTGCATATCAGAATGATTTCTGAAGGATTATGTGACACGTGATGCAGTATGCCCCATTAATCATAATCCAGAAACGACTTCAACGAATTCAAACAAAACATCAGTGTCAAGGTGAGTTCTGCTAATAGTTAGCGTGAGTTAACAATCACCTCTGACATGACACTCCCTCACGTCCCTCTTTTATATTTGTTTTAGATATCATTTACATTGGCAAGCATCTCTGGCACTAAATTGTTTGCTTATATCCCCCTGCAGTGTATGTTATAAAGGTCTGGACAAGCGAGGGGGACTTTTTCTTGGTTGAAGATTTATCGTTCGTGTCCCTGTGCAGCATGAGAGAGCTGGTGATATTAGCAGCTGTGGTCTCGGCTCTACACGCGGCCAGCCTCCCGACAGACACTGATGTGCAATATGAGTGCCAGGAAGATCAGGACAACATTGCTACATTAGAAGCTGAGAGCTTCATTAATGACCATCACCGCCATGGATACAAATTCAAATTCGTCTCACTGGACAGTCGCAGTGCAGAGGAGAAGGTGAATATGAGTGCCAGGAAGATCAGGACAACATTGCTACATTAGAAGCTGAGAGCTTCATTAATGACCGTCACCGCCATGGATACAAATTCAAATTCGTCTCACTGGACAGTCGCAGTGCAGAGGAGAAGGTGAGGCTTTGTGACACTGTCTTCCTGTGGATGTTTTCATATCTACATAAGGTGTAAAAGAGTGATTACAACCACAGAAAAATAAGATAAATTAAAGGAATAAAGTATGATGTGCAAATGCTACAAATTGTCTTGTTTTTGTGCAGACTGATCCTTGTGAGGTCGTCTTGGGAATAACTCTAGAGGAAACTGAGTGCCACATTGTGAATCCCAAACCTTTAGATCAGTGTACCACTAGAATGGAAACACAGACGGTGAGATGAACATCACAGATCTTCCAAACTCTAATTTGAGAAATACTGTCTGTAAATACTGTCTACTTCTGTAAGTTGTGCATCTATTTAACAGCCTTTAATGTCCCCCTTAAAGAAAGTGAAAGCAAAATGTAATGTGACCGTCTCCAGTGTTGAGGGAAAAGCAGCTGTGAAGCGCTACATCTGTGACACCGAACCAGGTAAACAAATCAATAGAATGATTTTTTTCTTTAGAAACTTGACATATCTAGCCTTTCAAAGAACCCATAGTAATCTTTAAGGTCACTTTGTCAAAGAGTACAGAAAAGGTAATGCATCTCCTATAAGTTACATCGTGATTGTATATTGCTCCTGTATTTTATCCCAGCTTCACATGAAATACTTCTGACAAAATGCCCTGACTGCCCCAGTCTGCTGCCCTTGCATGACCCGAAGGCTCTGGAAAGTGTGAAAACTGCCCTGCAGAAATTCAACAAAGAATCTGATCACAAGTCTTACTTTAAACTGATGGAAGTGGGAAGGATCAGCACACAGGTGATGTCTCTCAATCTTGTTTTAAGCTTGAATATGTAACGCAACTTACATGAGTGGAAATGCTTCTAGCGACACATGCACCAATTCGTTCCAAAGTTGTGTCAAAACGCAACTCATTTAGGCCTTGATATGCTCATGGCGAAGTTCTTCTGAGAAAACAGCAGTTAAGAAAGTATCTGATCATAGGAACGTGGATATGTTTGGTAGTTCTTTTGCAGAAAGTTAGCTTTGGGAACCTGCATCAAACTTTCGAAATGATCTCCAAATGAACTTTGTTTTCCACTTGAATACTGAATTTATTGGCCCAGACACACCAAACTGACGTCAAAAAACTAGCGCCGACAAAAGCTGCTGTGTTGTTGCCTCAAGACATCTGTGTCTGAGCCAAAAAGTAAAAGTTGAGCTTGAACTCACCGCAAAGACTACAGCCAACAGACAACTAGCATGTATGTTCTGTGCCTACATGAGAGGAAATAACTCTCCAAACCAGCAGGTGGCGATAGCCTGTATTCGTCATTCAATAAGGGGAACCAGAAGAGCTAGGGCTGTGCTGGCTTACCATTTTCACCCCATCTCGCTCACCACAGATGTATTTGATAACAATGATCACAGATGAAGATAAAACATGAGAAGCGCCTTCTGTGTTTATGCTTTTGATTTCGTTGTTTACTTGCTTTCGTCATTCTTTTCATGCACCGGTTTAATAAGTCACCGATCTGTCAGCTGAAAAGTCTGACTAGTGCCAAGGTGCGGAACAAGTCAAGTAAAATCACATTTATTTATATAGCACTTTGTACAATAGAGATTGTTTCAAAGCTCATCTATAGAAGACAATAGTGTTATTTTCCATCTCAACACACCGCAAAAACTAAACCAACAGATGCTAAAACTATACAACCACCAAAGTGCAAGAATTTATATTGCATCTTGAGTAGATGTTTCTGGCCTCACACAGCAATTCTGTTGTATTGGACATTACAGTGACATAAACAGACAACTTTTTGAATATGGTCATTATGCTCTTTGCTTGTAAGTGGTTTGCATGTTAACAGAATATTTGTCTGTTTTCTTAGTGGATGTTTTCGGGTCAGAGCTTCTTTGCTCAGTTTGCCATTATGGAGACAAACTGTACAAACAAGGAGGCACCCCAGAATGAAGAATCATGCAAGGCTTTATGTGGGGATCAGGCTGTAAGTGCACAAGAAGTTCATTACTTTATAACTAATTTTTTCACCCAAAAATGAACATTTTGTCATCATTTACTCACCCTCATGTCGTTCCAAACCTGTATGAGTTTCTTTCTTATGTTGAACACAAAAGAAGATATTTTGAAGAATGCTGGTAATCAAACAGTTGATGGTCCCAATTGACTTCCATAGTATATCTTTCCCTTCTATGTAAGTCAATGGGGACCAGCAACTGTTTGGTTCTTCAAAATATCTTCTTTTATGTTCAACATAAGAAAGAAACTCATACAGGTTTGGAACGACATGAGGGTGAGTAATTGATGACAAAATTTTCATTTTTGGGTAAACTATTCCTTTAAGGCAAGATGCTACAGGCAACATAATATTTTTTTCAGGCACTGGTCAATTAGAAAATTTGGGGCTATATTTGGCTTCCATAACATGTCTAATGTCAGACTAGTGTAAAGAAAACATACAAATTACAAATTATGTGTTTAGTTTTTTTTTTTGTTTTTTTTTACACTTTATCTATTTGTGTCTGAAGAGTTCAATTAAAGGCTGTGAGTTTGTTCTCCACTTCAGTAGCACTTACATACACCAAAATTTACAGTTTTATTCTATATATATTCTGAAGGCTTTTACACAGGGGTACGTTCATATATCATTTGCCTGATTTATATAACACTTTATTTCTAAAAATATGATTCATTTTATTCCTAAAATATGTTTCTGGTTGTTGACAATATTCTGATAAATGATAATATGGCAACAAAATGAAACAAGAATTTTGAAATACATGCAAATTAGTGCATTCAATAGAAAATGCCTCATTTGCATATTTAAACATAACCTTTCTGAAAACTTGTAATATAAAACAATTATCTTAATGTACTGTGATTAATCAATGGGTAAATTATGGTGATTTTTACACAATTCACCTGTAGTGTCTTGCTTTAACAGTATAGGCAACTTTAACAACATTAAATGGTTAGTTCACCCAAAAATTAAAATTAGCCCATGATTTACTCACCCTCAAGGCATCCTAGGTGTATAGGACTTTCTTCTTTCAGAAGAATCCAATCGGACTCGTATTAAAAATTTTCCTGGCTCTTCCAAGCTTTATAATGGCAGTGAATGGGTGTTTTTTTGTCAACAGTCCAAAAGAAGTCCAATAAAGCGCATCCATCCATTATAAAAAGTGCCTCACATGGCTCCGGGGGGTGAATAAAAGCCTCCTGTAGCGAATCGATGTGTTTTTGTGAGAAAAATATCCATATTTAACTGTCGTATGCGCAAGCCGTTCCTGCGGATGACGTAGGATGTCGGCGTAGCGTAAGCTCCGTGGAGAATTTGCTAGTCTCACGAGAACCAACGTTTGTTAACAGGAGCAAAGGAAGCAAAGTTTCATTACTTTAGCAAAGGAAAACCAGTCTCCTCTTGGCTTATATCGAAATCCTCTGACATTCTTCTTTACAAATCCTCATTTGTACTTCTAATTCGTGATCGGCGTTTTCTTTTGCTCTCTCCTCCACGCTTAAGCATTCGACACTAATCACGAATGCAGAATGCGCAACACATCCTACCTTATCTACGGGAATGGCTTCCGTGTATGACGGTGAGTGCAAGCTAGAGAAAAGTGTTTATAACGTTTTAAATATGGATATTTTTCTTACAAAAACGCATAGATTTGCTACAGGAAGCCTTTGTTCATAACCCCCCGGAGCCGTATGAGGCACATTTTATTATGGATGGATGCACTTTATTGGACTTCTTTTTGGACTGTTGAACAATAACACCCATTCACTGCCATTATAAAGCTTGGAAGAGCTAGGACATTTTAAAATATAACTCTGATTGGATTCGTCTGAAAGAAGAAAGTCATATACACCTAGGATGGCTTGAGGGTGAGTAAATCACGGGCTAATTTTCATTTTTGGTTGAACTAAACATTTAAGCATGTAGTTTTGAATACCTCTTTCTCTTTCTCTAGCGGTATGGCTTCTGTAAGTCCTCCAAGTTTGGAAATGAGGAACCAGTGAATGTGGAATGTGAGATTTATGAAGCTCAGGTATACATCTCAATAACACACTCTTAAATTGGACCAGTAAGACCCAGTTATTTAATTCTGTCTAGCTATAAAATGCATTTGCTCTATTTGTTTCCAGAACATAACTCATCCAATGAAACACCCTGCTCAGTCAAGAAGAGACTGTAAATTCCATGGTCCACCACCAGGACATCGTCCAGGACATGTTCACCCGCATCGCCCAGGACATGAAGGCCATGACCACAAGGACACATTTCCTGGTCATAGGGGGCGTCCAGAACACGCAGACCATGACCACAAGGACAAAACACCAGACCAAAGGGGGCGTCCAGAACACGCAGGCCATGACCACAAGGACAAAACACCAGACCAAAGGGGGCGTCCAGAACACGCAGGCCATGACCACAAGGACAAAACACCAGACCAAAGGGGGCGTCCAGAACACGCAGGCCATGACCACAAGGACAAAACACCAGACCAAAGGGGGCGTCCAGAACATGCAGGCCATGACCACAAGGACAAAAAACATGATCATAGGGGCCACCCGGAACATCCACACCTCTGTCCAAAAGGCCCTTCAGGAGTTCCAGAATCAGCACCTGAGGGCCGCCATGAGTTCCCATGCCATGGCTTTGTAAAAATACCCCCCGCTATTTATCCAATCTGCCCCTTCCCTCCACCACGTCTCTGCAGAGGCCCTCCAGACTTTATACGTCCTCGTCCTCCTCCTCAGTAACTAACACTAAAATCTATGGAGGAACATTCAGATTTCATCCCATGTTGCAGGGTTTGAAAGAGTAAACATTCAAAACTCCAGAATGTTCAGTCCAATAAATATTATTTACTGACCTGTGTAGTTAATATGTGAGTGATAATGGTCTCAAAACACAGCTGACATTGTGGGTGTTGCAATATTACAAAACTGCTGTGACAAGAAAACCAAAATACCATGTAACTGTAAGTTAAAGTCAGGATACCTGTAAAAGGAGAAGTTGCCAATCTCACAAACAAAGCAGAACATGTGGAAACATCAACAACATCTTTATACTGTACATTAAAAAAGTGGCGTGAAGTGTAGACTAAGTATGGTGTCCCATACTCGGAATTTGTGCTCTGCATTTAGCCCATCTACAATTTAGGTCCCCACCGTGACACGAGTCCCCACGAGTCTGTGTGCATTCAGGTTTAAGTCCCCACCAGAATAGAAAAACAGGTACACACACACAAACACACCATAGACACACACCTGGAGCAGCCATGTTTGCTGTGGCACCGTTGGAGCAATTGGGGTTTCGAATTGGGAAATGAGGGTGGAAGAGAGCACTGTTTATTCACTCCCCCCCACCTACATTTCCTGCCAGTACTGAGACTCCAGCCTGCGACGTTCGGGTTACAAGTCCAGCTCTCTAACCATTAGGCATGAGCCATCCAATTTTCCTTGATCTTTTGAGATAAGATTGTCTGACGACTAAGAAAACATACTTTAACTTCTCTCTTTAGTCCATAGAGACCATTTGCTGTGGTGATAAATGCATCAACACACGATCAGCCATGTTTTCTGTCAGAATGAGAAAGCAGCAGATGCTATTATTCTTAATACCAAAAGAATTAAGAGTTTAGAATTAAAGCTGCAGTCCGTAATTTTTTGGTTAAAAATCATCTGAAATCAATTTTTGAGCAAGTACATAATGAGCCAGTGTTCAAAACTATCGCCTTACCTTAGCCCGATTCACAACGGTAAACTTGTAATAATGTTTTATAATTTGAGTGGTACTTCGTACTTCGGTACTAATTCGCTGGAAATTCGAGCATGCCGTGGCATCATTACATCACGTCTGTAAGCATAAAGAAGTTGTCCCTGCTAGTAGGCTATGTCGCATGTGAGGATGCTGCAGGTGGTGATCGTTTATAGCCTTTTCTCACAGCAGCTGGAATAATTAAATGTATCATTTTGATGGCGGATTGTAATCCAGAAAGGATTATGTGTTTATGAAACACATGTGACTGAAATGAGATTATTCCAGTTTTACCTGTGCATCTGATTACAAATAGCACAAGATTACACAAGGTTTGTATTTTTAAGAGAACCAGTTCTAAGGAAGAATAATTAGCTTTTTGGGTTAAAATAATTTCTTTATATGAAATTCGGATGGTATGACAATTAGAGATTAGACTGTACAGAAATTTATATCTACACGCTAATACACTACATACACGTAGTCACGCAATGCTGATTTTGTTAACATTAACAATCTGAGAACAAAGTATAAAAATAATAATAATTTGCATGGTTTGATGTGATAGAGCTAAGCGATAATTGGATTTAATCAGAATTGGTAGCGTGATTTATTGTACTTGTTTTTTTCCTCAGTTGGTCAGAACAAAAGTGGCAGACATGTTACTAACTTATTCAGATGACACTATCCGGTGAAAATTCTTATTTGGGTCAAACTTCCAAGATTTATAATCTGTGATTCCTAAGTACAGTATCCACACCAGTGCGGTGACTGACAGCCACACATCAAAACATTAGATTAATCCATGGAGCCATGCCGGAGCACAGCCCACGTAGGGCTGTCGCGGTGAGGGAATTTCCCTTGCGGTAATTTTGAGTGGCTCAATAGCGTATCAGTATGTGGTATTACCGCCAATATTCTGTTCACAACATCTCTACAACAACATATTTACTTTACAGCTCCAAGTAGCACAGTCCAGAGATCACTGTGACATAATGTTATGTTTACATGGAAGAGTTTAAAAAGAACGTGCAAAGTTGAGAAATCAATGTACATAATGAATACATTTAAAATGTAGTGTTCTCTTGACATTTTTTTAGTTACAAACTGAGGCACAGTCTAAAGAACAATTAAATCATCAACACATCACTTCTCTGGATAGTTTAATGACATACTGTATTATAAGAAGATTAGTTTATCTAAAAAAAAAAAAATTGGATCAGAAGATAAGGTTTCAGGGTTTATTCTCAGAAAACAGTGAACTAAAATACACACGCCAAAGTATCAAAAGTTATTTATGACTACTCAACCTTAACCCAAATCACTATATTATTTAAACCAGTCATAAGTACAATGTACAACAAAATACAATAGCATATTGTACAATTTATTCAAGTTTTGCATTCAGAGGGTAATAAATCAAAACCATCACAGATTATATACGCATTTTATAATTAAAAACACACAAACATTGAAATGGTATCATTTTTAGTAGTAGTATATTAGGCCACGACGGGGGCAGTCATGGCCTAATGGTTAGAGAGTTGGGCTTGGAGCCCCAAGGTCGCAGGTTCAAGACTCAGGTCCGGCATGGATTGTAGGCGCCAAATATTTTCTATAGGTGAAAGATCTGGACTGCAGGCAGGCCAATTCAGCGGGACAGCCCTAAACCCATGTAAAGAAGATAATTCCGCAAATAACTGCAATTGCAGGTTTCAAACAGAGATGGCGACAAAGAGGCAAAACTTACGGACTGCAGCTTTAAGAATTAAGAGCCATAAACATTGTACTTCTCCTGGCTGTGAAATCACTTTCTTTGCACATGTTTCTGAAGAATCTCAAACATTTGAAATAAGTGGCTGAAGTTTCTCTGATATTACCAGTTTGTCCAGCCTATTTCACTGTGGACTTACACAATGTAAAGTAAACTTTGTAAACAGGCTGTTATTGAAGGTTCAGTTAATACCTATATAGAAAACAAACTTAGTTAATATACTGTATAATATACAGCACAAGTCTGTGCAGCTCATGTTAAGAGGACGTTTCTTAAAGGCACAACAACAAAAAACTGTTCATTTTTTAAACTTTCTTAGCATTACATGCGGATGATATATCATATAACCCTTTTAATCATACAAAATATTCTGTTCACAACATCTCTACAACAACATATTTACTTTACAGCTCCAAGTAGCACAGTCCAGAGATCACTGTGACATAATGTTATGTTTACATGGAAGAGTTTAAAAAGAACGTGCAAAGTTGAGAAATCAATGTACATAATGAATACATTTAAAATGTAGTGTTCTCTTGACATTTTTTTAGTTACAAACTGAGGCACAGTCTAAAGAACAATTAAATCATCAACACATCACTTCTCTGGATAGTTTAATGACATACTGTATTATAAGAAGATTAGTTTATCTAAAAAAAAAAAAAATTGGATCAGAAGATAAGGTTTCAGGGTTTATTCTCAGAAAACAGTGAACTAAAATACACACGCCAAAGTATCAAAAGTTATTTATGACTACTCAACCTTAACCCAAATCACTATATTATTTAAACCAGTCATAAGTACAATGTACAACAAAATACAATAGCATATTGTACAATTTATTCAAGTTTTGCATTCAGAGGGTAATAAATCAAAACCATCACAGATTACTGTATGCACTTATGCACCCCCATACCATCAGAGATGCTGGCTTTTGAACTGAACGCTAATAACACACTGGAAGGTCTCCCTCCTCTTTAGTCCGGAGGACACGGCGTCCGTGATTTCCAACAAGAATGTCAAACTCGGACTCGTCTGATCATAGAACAATGCTGTGCCAAATGTTCTCTGTAGTTGAAAGATGTGGACTGCAGGCAGGCCAATTCAGCACCCGGACTCTTCTACTATGAAGCCATGCTGTTGTAATAGCTGCAGTATGTGGTTTTGCATTGTCCTGCTGAAATACACACGGCCTTCCCGGAAATAGACGTCGTCTGGAGGTGAGCACATGTTGCTCTAAAACCTTTATATACCTTTCAGCATTCATAGTGCCTTCCAAAACATGCAAGCTGCCCATACCGTATGCACTTATGCACCCCCATACCATCAGAGATGCTGGCTTTTGAACTGAACGCTAATGACACACTGGAAGGTCTCCCTCCTCTTTAGTCCGGACG
>NW_015646473.1:112946-113610 GCF_001515625.1 Sinocyclocheilus rhinocerous | reverse complement strand
ATGATGTTATGCACTGTAGATGATGAGATTTGCAAAGCCTTTGCACTTTGACGTTGAGGAACGTTGTTTTTAAAGTATTCCACCATCTTTTTACGCACTCTTTCACAGATTGGAGAGCCTCTGCCCATCTTTACTTCTGAGAGACTCTGCCTCTCTAAGACATCCCTTTTATAGCTAATCATGTTACAGACCTGACTGACCTTAACTTAATTAGTTGCTAGATGTTCTCCCAGCTGAATCTTTTCAAAATGTCTTGCTTTTTCAGCCCTTTGTTGCCCCCCTCCCAACCTTTTTGAGACCTTTAGCAGGCATCAAATTTGAAATGAGCTCATTTAGTGGATAAAAGTGTAACATTTCTCAGTTTAAACATTTGCTATGTTCTCAATGTTCTATTGTGAATACAATATTGGCTCATGTGATCTGAAAGTCTTTTAGTTTTCATTTTATTCAAATTTAAAAAACGTCCCAACATTTCCGGAATTCGGGTTGCATATATACTGTATAGGAGGATGGACTTTTGCACTGGAGGAAGCATTATTATGGTTTATGTTGTGCGGATCACTTATGGATTATTGTGATGTTTTTATCAGCTGTTTGTACTCTGAATGTGACGGCACCCATTCACTGCAGAGGATCCATTGGTGAGCAAGTGATGCAATGCGAA
>NW_015646473.1:87285-110176 GCF_001515625.1 Sinocyclocheilus rhinocerous | reverse complement strand
GATGTTATGCACTGTAGATGATGAGATTTGCAAAGCCTTTGCACTTTGACGTTGAGGAACGTTGTTTTTAAAGTATTCCACCATCTTTTTACGCACTCTTTCACAGATTGGAGAGCCTCTGCCCATCTTTACTTCTGAGAGACTCTGCCTCTCTAAGACATCCCTTTTATAGCTAATCATGTTACAGACCTGACTGACCTTAACTTAATTAGTTGCTAGATGTTCTCCCAGCTGAATCTTTTCAAAATGTCTTGCTTTTTCAGCCCTTTGTTGCCCCCCTCCCAACCTTTTTGAGACCTTTAGCAGGCATCAAATTTGAAATGAGCTCATTTAGTGGATAAAAGTGTAACATTTCTCAGTTTAAACATTTGCTATGTTCTCAATGTTCTATTGTGAATACAATATTGGCTCATGTGATCTGAAAGTCTTTTAGTTTTCATTTTATTCAAATTTAAAAAACGTCCCAACATTTCCGGAAGTCGGGTTGCATATATACTGTATATATACAGTATATATATATATATATATATATATATACTAAAAAGAGTCAAATGATGTAAAGTTTAGTATCCTGTTAATTAAATCAGTAGTCAATCATCGGACACACACACAGCACACAAATGGCATTGTTTCCTGAGAAAGACTCTCCAAAAATTTAAGTACAGCGAAGATAAAACCACTCGCCTCATGTTGCAACAAGTGAAGTGTTACAAAATCCTCATTTGAATTGATTAGGCTACAACAGCAGTTCACAAACTCTGGAGGTATTTGAACTCTGCATACAACAGTAAGCCATACAGGACTACAGCATGTCACAACCTGCCCTCTCCTTTAATCAATCATCCATACGATCACAGTCATTGTGGAGCCCACTGATAAGAGTGAGTGTACGGGGGCTGTGATGTTGATTGAAACTGAATCATGTGTCAGTAGCCTATCAGGAGTAGACAGAGGGGTTTATATGACGTATACTGTATATAAGCTTCCATGGACCATCTAGATTTTGTTGCTGTATCTGGGAGAAAGACTGCAGCTCCACCATGAAGCAGTGTGTGGTATTGTTGATGGCCTTCCTGTGCGTCCATGGGGCCCCTGTGGACGTCTTGGCCCCGGGATCCTGCCAAGATGCGGTAGCTAGCGGTGCTGCTGCTGAAGCTATGAACAAAATCAATCTGGACCGCACAGAGGGCTACGTTTTCAGCCTTGATCGTCTCACCAATGTCCATCAGATGAAGCATGTGAGTTACTTCCATGGATACTTTTACATTCCATATTAACATTCACTATTAAAAAGAGCAATCATTTAAGTAGTCATTTAATCTCAGATATGTTTCTAGGGATCCTATAAGGCAACTCAATCCTTTAAGAATTAAATTAAATTCTGCATCAACTGAAATTATTTGGTGAAATTATATTTTAATCTTTTGTCTGTCTATAGGGATGCAATACCTTCGTATTTTACCTATAGATTTTTACAAATGTTTACAATGTTTTCTTTTAGGGTGAGACAGGAATTGTCTTCTATCTCACATTTGATGTTTTGGAGACCAAGTGTCATGCCATCAGCAAGAAAAACTGGAGAAATTGTGAAATCCGAAACCCTGAACAGTACCCAGTATGGTTTGGTAATTCTTAAAAATATCTTGTTAATGATGTTTGTTCTTCATTCTAACAGCCTTTTCAATCGACAGGTCTATGGACAGTGCAAGGCCGTTATGTACATGAACAGAGTTCACAGAGTGACCCGCCTGTACAAGTATAGCTGTACCGTGAGACCAGGTAATAACCAATCACCAGCCAGCTGTTTTTTATCATCATATGCTTACAGAAGGCAAATACAATAAAATAACACTCCCTCGGCAGTGCCTGCCTCCAAAATCAGAGAACGGTGCCCAGATTGCCCTGTGCAGCTCCCCGAGGATCATGAAGCAGCCTTGAGGACAGCGAAGATGGGCATGGAGAAATACAATAACGAGAGTGCATTGGCAAACTACTTTGTTCCTCTAAACATTACAAGAGCTTTCTCTCAGGTGAGTAAGTGAGCAAGTTACTTAGGATGAAAAGAATGAAAGAAAAACACTATTTTCATCACTGTATATTGATATGATCATCTTTGTAGCTTCACTTCGGAAGATTCTACAGTGTGGAGTTCACCATCCAAGAGACGGTCTGCTCTTCCAAAACCAATACTGCTGATGTCTCTGAATGTGAGGTCATGGCATGCGAGTTTGCGGTAAGTGACAAGGAGATGCATACAAATTCTGTCATCATAAGTTGTGTTTGTCTTTGCCAATAAAAAGGAATGTTTATCACACGTTACTGATCTTTCAATGTTTAGCACAAAGGATTCTGCAAAGCCTCTCACACTGTCACAGCCACCGGCGAGGAGCACCTCAGTGTTCAGTGCGAAATCTTTGAACCAGAGGTAAGATCACCCATTTCCAGCAGCATTGAATGTGTTTGTGATCAAAACAAGCCACTTTTCTTAAACGGCTAATTCACCACTGGCAAGTTTTAATAAAACTTGGTTGTCAATGCAGTAGAAAAGTGATTTATATTTATACAACAGTTCGTTCTGGTTCTCAAATCTGATACTGTTGTATAAACGCAATATCACTCGAGTACGAGAGCGATACCGACTCTATAGCAGCGTGCGGCCTCGTGTCTCTGACCTAATCACAGCCATGCTGATATAGAGCCGGAATCGCTCTCATACTCGAGTGATATTGCGTTTATACAACAGTTCGACGGAACATATATATATATGTGTATATATATATATAATGACTATAGAAAAAAAGAGAAAAAGGGTAAAACTTGTGGATGTACGATCTATAGTTTTCATAAAAGTCATCCGGTGGACTTTTGCTGACAAACAAATGAGCATATCTTGGTGCAGTAACACGGAGCAAGAGTACACATTGCTTATTTACATAGTGTTGGGGAGTAACTAGTTACATGTAACGGAATTACGTAATTTCATTACAAAATAAATGTAACTGTAATCAGTTACAGTTACTGAGAAAAAAAAATGTGTTATTAAATTACAGTTGCTTATGAAAATGTTAAATATTACAAAGGGGGTTAGGTAACACTTTATAATAACTTTCATTAATAAATCATTAACAAACATTACATCATGTTTAACTAATCATTTCTTAATATATATTCACATATCTAGAAATATGAGATAATGTGCTAATGTTAACTAATGAACTTATTAAACATTACCAAATGATTAACAGATCATTATTTAATATAAATTGAAATGCTTACAAATGTCATTAAACTTTCAATTCATATGATCATGCATTTTTTTTTAATCGTCAAATGATTTTGAGAGATGGTTTACAATGATTAAAAGCTTCATTAATAAATCATTAACAAACATTATAAAATGCTTAACGGATCACTAGCTAATGGTTACAAATGTCATTAAACATTCAATGCGTTTTAAAAAATCTTCAAATGATTTGAACAGAAATTACACCATGATTACACATTTATTTGTTAATGTACTGTTGAATGCTTAGAAGTGTCATTAAACTTCCGTTCACATATTAGCTAATGCTCATTTTTACATTTACACATGTTGTGAAAATATAGCTTAATTATTCATTTTAAGCTCTTCACAAACTATTCATGTTAATATATTCATTAATATATTCATTATATTCACTCATAATCACAGCGTGTAAAGGTCGTATATTTGGTCTTTGTTTGTTGTGTAGACTTCTATTATTTGCACATCTTAAGTAATTTATTAATAATTTGTTAATGTTTTTGCAGTACCCAATCTAAAGTGGAAACTATTCTTCAATTGTAAATGTTTATAAACATTTACTAATCATTAGTACCTTCATGAGCAGTCACTTTGATGGCAAAAAGTATCTAAAATGACCGGAATTTACCTTATTTTCACATCTTCACAAATCATTTATTAATCATATGTTCATGCTTTTTTGCAGTACCCAATCTAAAGTTGAGACTATTCATCATTTGTAAATGTTTATAAACATTTACTAATTTTTTAGTATCTTTATTGGCACTGGACTTTTAGCTACTGTAACAAAGTTCGTGTAAAGGGTGGTTAGTTAAGTTTAGCTAAATGCTTGGTAAAGACATATCACACATTGTAAGTTGGGTGCAAAACATGTTTGTATTGCCTCAACACTTATATTAGTATACTACTGTACAGTATATAGTTAAACAGAATATTCCTTGAATCATACATAAACAGGAGGGGGGGAAAACAACAACAAATTTTCAAGAAAATACTTAATTTATAATTTATCAAAACAATGCAATATAAACAGATTGAATCGTGTTCCCTTATAGTAATCAAATTGACCCTGTACACTGTTGACCCCTTAACCAACCCTTAAACCATACCTGTCCCTAACCTTACCCGTATCGCCCCTCAACAGCAGCAAGTGTTGTGCATTAACAAAAGCTTTTAATCATTGTATAACATCTGTTAAAATCATTTGTAGTTAAGCATTACATAATGTTTGTTAATGATTTATTAATGAAAGTTATTATAAAGAGCTACCGGGAGCTAGTCTGCAGATGGCACAATTAGATGCCAGTGTTTCCTGTCATAGTTATTCAAAGATTTGATTGCATTATGATTTAAAATGTGTATTTCACCTCAGAATGATCTCAATTTAACAAGAGGTTAATTCAAGTGATGAAGGATTCTGAAAGCCTGACAGTAATCAGTGTTGAGTCCTACTGTAAGATTAACCCTGCCTGCTTTAAATGTTTCAAAATGATTAACAGTTGAAAACATTTGTTTAGAAAAGTAATCAAATGTAATCAGTTACATTACTTTAATAAAGTAATTGAAATAGTTACACTAATTATAACATTGCAATCTGTAACCGATTACGTTTCAAAAATAACCTTCCCAACACTGCTACCGACATTGTAACAATACAAAGCAATACAAACAATAACAATACAAAGCTGGCTAAAAATCAGCAAAGTTATTCTTATATACTTTATGGCATATTCTTATTTTGATTGTAATTTATTGTTGTTTTTAGGCTGCTGAAGAAGAGAAGAAAAAACATTTGATTGGAGGTGAACTGGATCACAGCCATAGCAGCACAACTGGCTCGGCTACTGGACATGACCATGACCATGACCACACCAAACCGCTCGCACATAAACATGACCATGAACACACCTCAGGCCACCACCACACACACGAACATGGCAAGGGTCATGGACACACCCACTCTCACGATCATGACCATGCACACGCCCATCACGCCAAAGCCCATGAGCACGGTCAGGACGAGTGGGAGCACCATCACCACCAGTATGGTCACAAAAATGGCGAGACCCATGAACACGACCATGAGCTGGTCCTGGACCACGAGCACAAACACAGACATCTCCATGAGCACGAGCACCACCACCACGATCATGAGAATCAAACTACAGTTAAGCGTCCTGTTGGCATGGTCAATGTCCTTCCTCCCATGGATAAGCCCATGACCCTTCCATCCTTCCCTGACAAGCCCGCTGCAGGACCAGAGCAGCCCTCCACCCTCCCGTTCCACCCTGACCCCCAGATACCAGGACAAAGGGAACCCACCATCCATCCCTTCCCTGACACCATGTCCCCTGAGTGTCCTGCGCAGTCTAACATCCAAAACGGACTCCTCAAACAGGTCATCAGTGAGGATCCGCTCTTTAACCCCACTGTGTAGAGTCCTTTGAATAATTAATGTAGAGTGTAATAAATACTGCAAAAGGTAATATTATGCTTTGTGCATTAAAGCATGTTTGGCTGTCATTGCTAGTTGTGTGATGTTTATTTTCAAATGCACAGCATTCATCTCAGCAAAATCTAACCTGCTGAGATCAGGCATGTTCATTTATCACATCTGTTCTTTCACGGTTTAGCACAAAATATTCTGCAAAGTTAATAAGTTTTAAATGCAGATAGATTGATTTCTCCTTCTCTAAACTGTTTCTCAAGCGCCCAGGTTCTCTCATTGCCACTGCTGCTACGTGAATATGATGCATCAAAACACTACGGAGTCACACAGGATATAGATTAACATGGCAGAAGTAGAGCTGCATCTTTCAAAGTGAACTGTCTGCACAATGCTGAATTGCAAAGCGTCATAATTTTCCCATTAGCCTACATCGTATTGCATTGAATAGCATTGTGTTAAATCGAATCGAATCGGATCGCACTGCATTGTATTAGGAGTGAATCGCATTGCATTGGTAGCTGCTTTAAATGTATCTTTAATGTATCATATCGTTAGCTATGCATCGAGATGCATATAGCATTGGCCTGTTATGGAGATGCACATCCCTAGTAAACACAGGTCACAAGTTAACACGGGCACATATCCTTGCTTTTGCCAGCTGCATAATGTCACACCGAGAGTAAAATCCTGACTTCAATCCAAATATCTGCAGCTGAAACCAGTGCAGTTAGATAGCTCAGTGTGTTCCTACTGTCATCTCACAGGTTACAGCACAACTTTTTTTAGTGCGTGTTCGAAACTCGTGCCAAGCAGACTTTTCTGTTTATTTTCCGTACTTCAGCCATTATGGGCTATCATGCCAATAATTTGTAATATTTACAAGAATACCAAAATCATGTAATAAGTAAGTCTGCATTTATTAGACAGCTTAATATCACGTCAGTTTGTGCTGTCAGACTCGGCAAATCTACAGGGGTCATCCCATCACATCTGCAGTGGAGGACCTGAAACCGGAAGTTGGTCACCAGTTAACACGGTCACCAGTGTTGTGTATTGCATTCCAAGTGTTGCACATTCTGTCCTTACGACACCCCGTACTGGTTCTCTGTAGGGCTGTCAAAATGGCTGAAAAACTAAATTCGAATTTTTTTACTTAAATATTATCAATATTGGAATTATATTCGAATTTAAAAGGCATCATTTCAGTTGGGGGGAAAAAAGCTATTGGCTTCTCTCCTGAGGCCACAAGAGGGCGCATCGAGCAAAATATTATGCATGTTTCTTCAAAGCATAATAAAATAAAGCTGCTTAAACAATTATATGTATAGTTTAATACAAAGGACCGAAAACCAATCACAAAGAGTACTTTCTTCGTTTAAAAACTTGAGATGCAGTGGGATGGGGAAAACCGCCATAAAGTCTTGAGACATGTTTTTTAAAAGTTGAACTTGCATTAATTTTACATGGCTTTCTAAACATGCGGCTCTCTTCACTTACATCGTCAGTGCATTTCGTGCGCCACTTATAAGGCTGCCTGAAGGCCTGGGTATACTTCACTTTCCGCATTCCGTTCCGTCCTGTCTCGCGCACAGCCGCGTCCGCACAGCTTTCAAAGTATACTCAACCGCGGATGAGTGCGGACGGACGAGTTTGACACAGGCGCAGTACCACCTACTTGACTTGCGCTCTTTCTCAACTTCCACCTCGCGCATGCGCTGTTGTACGCGGATCGTCCGCGAGCCCTCCTGATGACGAAAATGACGTAATGCGGACGGTGCGCGGATGTGGACGGCCGAAGTATACTTTGGCCTTGACGCACACCTAAAATTTGAATGCAATGTTTTTGCATTAGAATGGGGATCAGCTGAAGGTCAGCTGATGCGAGCTTGACTAACGTGACCTGCCAGAACTAACGCTACGCTTGATTTTTATTTTAAATTCGACGAATATTCGAAATTCAAATTTTTTTTTGACAGCCCTAGTTCTCTGTATTATGGCACATGTGCAGTAAGCACTGAATGGTACCTGTATACCAGTGAACAGGTAGTAAAGCTGCATTGTTAAAAAGGCTTGTGACAATGTCGTCGTTTAAAGCAGTGCACTGTCATCTCGTGAAGATGTAACAAAACTAGCGATGAGGATAAACGCTCTCTTATCTTCCGCGACACTCCTAGATGTAGTGTTATTCAGCTGTCAGCGGCTGCATGCATTCGTCGGAAGCTACAGGCAAGACACATGTGCGAATCTCATCGCGATGGGAGAATAATGCAAACAGAGAAAAAGAAACGACGGCTGCACATCACACTGCACAAGACGACACAATCCGGCGCGGGAGGAATGAGTCAGCTACAAAAGAGTGAGTGGAAAAATACACTGATAAATAGCCTGGTCCAGCCCAATAAGCCTGGTGATTGCATATTTAAGGACATTGTAGCATTGCTCCAAGAACATTATGCACCAAAACCCTTCATCATAGCTGAAAGATTTCGCTTTCATAAACGCAATCAGTTACAGGGAGAATCGATTGCACAATTTGTTGCCATATTGAAGTGACTGTCAGAACACTGCGAATTTGGCACAGCACTGAATGACACAATAAGAGACAAATTTGTCTGTGGACTGCATAGTGAGACAATTCAAAAACGACTCCTATGCCAAAGTAATCTTACATTAGAGCGAGCAATGGACATCAGTGTATCCATGGAAATGGCTGCAAAAGAGGCGCAAGAGTTAAGCGTATCCAGTCAAGTTCACAAAGTATACAGTAAAAAAAATAAAACAGGATGGCAAAAAAAGCATGTTACCGCTGTGGAAAACAGTGGTCATCCAATACAGGAATGCTGGTACAAAGACAAAGACTGCAGAAACTGTGGAAGAAAAAGGCACATTGAACGTGCATGTCAAAACAAAAAGCTGACAGTAAATGACAAAGAAAATCCAACTAAATATGTGGAACCAAAGAAAGGTTATGTCAGGAAATCTAAAAAGAAACACGTACATTAAGTGGAATATACTGGGAAACAATAGGATGAATCTTCAAATTCTGATGGCTACTGGGTGACACCACTGCTGGATTACCACTGTATATTGTGAACGGTAGTAGTCACACAGCTCTAATGGGCCGAGCATGTCTAGAGAAAATAAAGTTAAATTGGCAGGACGTGCACTTAGTAGCGAAAGAGTCTACCAGTTTGCAAAACATCCTGAGGAAGCATGCAGAGGTGTTCGGAGACGAACTGGGGAACATGAAAGACATCACTGTAAAGCTAGCCATTAAACCTGACAGTAAACCTAAGTGCCTAAAAGTTCGCCCTGTTCCTTATGCGATTAAGCCTAAGGTAGAAACAGAACTAGACCGCCTGGAGGAAACTGGAGTGCTTAAGAAAGTGAGTGTTAGTGAGTAACCGTGAAACAGTACCCCTTGCCATTAATTGGAGATCTTTTTGCTGGATAAGCAGGTGGACAGAAATTCAGCAAAATAGACTTATGTCATGCTTACCTTCAAATGCAGGTAGATCCTGTTTCCCAAGAGCTGTTGACCATCATGACTATGCCTATATAGATATCAGCAGCTACCTTTTGGAGTAACTTCGGCTGCAGCATTGTTCCAGCGTGCCATGGACCAGATCCTGAGTGGCTTAAATGGAGTACAGTGTTATCACGATGACCTGTTAATCACGGGAAAAGATGATGAGGATCATCTCAGGAACCTGAATACAACACTGCAGCGACTAAAGGAGTATGGCCTTCGGGTAAAGAAAGACAAATGTGAATACTTCCAACCCACCATCGAATATCTCGGACAAGTAATTGACAGCGCTGGTCTCCATACAGCATCATCAAAGGTAAACGCTATTGTGGATGCACCATCTCCAAATGCAGTCAAGCTGACATCTTTTACTTTAAGGAAGTGCAGAGTGCGCCTGTCACTGCAGCTCAAGTAAAACGTTTCACAATAACTGACCCAGTTTTGTCAGAAGTTTCTCTCATGGATCTCTCATGGCAAGAGAGGAGAGATGACAGACAAGTTCAAACCTGGTACGACACCCCGTACTGGTTCTCTGTATTATGGCACATGTGCAGTAAGCGCTGAATGTTACCTGTAAACCAGTGAACAGCCCAATCCGGGCCATTTGCATGTGCAATATAGGCTATACTCTCAAAATATTACTTTAATCTTGTAATTGCTACGATTTAATTCTCGTAATTTTGACTTTATTCTCAAAATATTTTGACTTTATTCTCGTAATTTTTACTTTATTCTCAAAATATTTTGACTTTATTTTTCGCAATTTCATCTTTATTCTCAAAATATTTCAACTTTATTCTCATAATTTTGACTTTATTCTCAAATTATTTCGACTTTATTCTCATATTGCTATAACTTCACTCTCATAATTTTGACTTTTTTTCTCAAAATATTAAGACTTTAAGAATCTGGTAATCTTAGGTTTTTGTTTTAACGTGGCACTTAAACACAGTCGTATATTCATCAAACCTCAAACACACTGCAGCGTCGCGATTACTTGTTTAGAGCACTGGCACCCTGTGATGAAACAATCACATATGTTTACCAGCCACTGCTTTCTCAGATCGGCTTACGTAGGATTAAAACTTCAAGTTCCGTTGGGTTTGGAAAATTCTGCACATAGTAATCATCAGAATATCGCTTCTCCTGTCTCTGAAAATATCTAGATTTTTAAATCATCCTGTGCACTCTCATTTTAATTGGCATTTAAGTCAATTAGATGATTATAGCACATTGAAAATATACATAACTGGAAATAACTGAGCAGTATTATTTCAAAACGGAAGTGTGTCACGAGGCTCAGTGCAAGTAGTCCATTACCCCCCACCAAACTCACCACACACGCTTTAGGACATGGGTGTCAAATTCAGCTCCTGGATGGCCGCAGCACTGTAGAATGTTTTTCCAACCCTGCTCCAACACACATACCATGTAGTTTTCAAATAAGGCTGAAGAACTTGATTAGTTGGATGAGGTGTGTTTAATTAGGGTTTAATCTAAACAGGAACTGAGTTCGACACCTGTCATGCCCCTGGACGGTCTGTGTGTATGTTTTCCTCCCCATGTGCTCTCAGTGACCCAGTTTCTGTCTCTCATTGATTGTGTTCATGTGATTCAGGTGTGTCGTGTTAATTGTCCTCATTACCCCATGTATTTAAGTCCCAGTCTGTGCAGAACGTCTTTGTCTGGTCTAAATCATCATGTTCGTGTGTCACCAGCCATTCCTTGTTGTGGATATCCCCCTGTGTTTGTATTTATTAAAGACTGTTGCTTTGCTCCACGTTCCTTCCCTCCGACACAGTTCCTGACAGAAGACCCGACCAACAAAAAGAAGTATATTGCGTGTTCCCCTCCGTTTGTTTTCCATGTTTTGTTTTGTTTTTTTCCCCTTATGGATCCCCTCGCCGCTAAATTCACCGCCCTAGCCTGTAAGGACCTTCCCATCTTGGAGTATGCGGTTGAGTTCAGCCAGCTCGCCGTTTTAACGGCGTTCAACGATGCTGCGCTGAACTCACTGTTCTGGATCGGGGCAAATTACCATCACCCCGTTGACCTCCCAGACACCACTTGACTGAACTGGAGGGAAGCGATCATCCGGTGTCTGGAGAGCATCCGGCCCCAATCCAGAACACAGCTCGACCCAGAGCCCAGCCCACCATCACCCCGCTGCGCGGAGCCAATGCCCAGCCTCAGCCCGTCGACCGAGCGGCTCCACCATGTCTCTTAGCTCCCTCCTCTCTGCCAGGGCCCGGCAGTCCAAAGGCTCCGCCGGGCTCCCTTGTCCCTCTGGCTCTGCCTTGGTCTGTCGTCGACCATCCGTCGCCTTGGAACTCCACTCCTCTGGCTGCGCCTTGTCATTCCGTCCCTCTGGCTCTGTCAGGCTCCTCCTTCCCTTCGGCTCCTCCTCGGTCCTCTGTTGCTCCGGCTCCACGGTGGCCTTCCGAATCCTCGCCTCGGCGACCTGAGCCATCTGCTCCGCCTTAGCCCTCCGGATCATCCCCGTCTCCCTGGCTCATCGGCACTCCATCTCTGCCTTGGGCTCCTCCCCCTGCTCCGCCGCCGTCGGTTGGCCCCCTGGAGTCGTCAGCCCTTCCGCCACCATGGCTCCTCCCTCCGTCGGCTCTACCGTGGGTCGCATTCATGGCTGTGGCCTGGGTCCCTCCTGTCTCCTCCCTGGCTCCTCCCTCCATCTTGTCCGCCCTGGCTCCTCCTGTCTCCTCCTTGGCTCCTCCCTCCATCTTGTCTGCCCTGGCTCCGCTTGTCTCCTCCCTGGCTCCTCCCTCCATCTTGTCCGCCCTGGCTCCTCCTGTCTCCTCCTTGGCTCCTCCCTCCATCTTGTCTGCCCTGGCTCCGCTTGTCTCCTCCCTGGCTCCTCCCTCCGCCGTCTCCACCCTGGATTCTGTTTGCCGTCCATCTCCCAGGTGTCCGTCCTCCACCCGAACCTCCTCCTGAGTTCCCCTCCTTCCCCCGCTTTGACGCGCCGTCCAGGAGGGGGGCGAACTGTCATGCCCCTGGACTGTCTGTGTATATGTTTTCCTCCCCGTGTGCTCCAAGTGACCCAGTTTCTGTCACTCCTTGATTGTGTTCATGTGATTCAGGTGTGTCGTATTAATTGTCCTCATTAACCCATGTATTTAAGTCCCAGTCTGTGCGTTCTGTCTTTGTCTGGTCTAAATCGTCATGTTAGTGTGTCACCAGCCATTCCTTGTTGTGGATATCCCTTGTGTTTGGATTTATTAAAGACTGTTGCTTTGCTCCACGTCTCCGCGTTCGTTCCCTCCGACACAGTTCCTTACAACACCCCTGCTTTAGAGGATCTGTTCAAATTCAATGGGTTCAGGGAAGGCAAAAGAGACGCGGACTTCTGCTGTAAGTTAACCTGCTGGTGTCACTGTTGGACAGTATTACTTTAGAAAAACGAGTTATACACTTTTTATGTCATATTTTTTAATATTTGCGTTTTTCGCGAATATTGTTTTTTTAATTATGAATTATTTTTTTCTCATTCATGTTTTTGAGGAGACACTGTCTCCCTTGCTTCCTCGGAGGAAACACCCCATATATATATATCACTGCTAAACCTAAACCTTACCTGAAAGCGCTATATAATTTAAACCTGTCAGCATAAAGCACTATATTATTTAAATCAATCAATCAATCAATCAATCAATCAACAAGCACTACTAACTCATCTAGACATTGTGTAATTAACATGTAAGATGCCCAGACAATTTTAGAAAGATTAGCAAGATGAAGAAAGTAATCTGAACAAACAAAATAGGAGTTCAGTGTTTGGACCTCTAATTAGTAAAGGAAAAAATAAAATGGTAAGACTGCATGTCAGGTTTTGCTTGGTATTCTGTAGTTCTCTCTCTCACCAACAGATGTCTCTGTTGATCACTGATTGTGAGACTCAGCACATGTTAGCTCTCTTTACACAGATGTTGTCCATTTGAGTCTCTGGTTGGCTCTTCAACAGTAGGGGGGGCTCAAGCAGCCTGTGCTTATATCCTGAATCAGGCTCTTTACTCTGGCAATAATCATGTAGGCTGCGTTCAGGCAGGAGCCAGCCTCATCCTCACACTGATCTCAGACCGTATGCAGAGTAGGGATGGCCGGGGGACGCAGAGGACTGGTGGCCCCTCAGAACACTTTTCTGGAGAATATAGTCCGCCGCTCTAATGGTGAGAAAAGCCTTTCACAATTTTTAACTGGTGAAATAATTTATTATGCAACATTACAATCAACTTACTCCACGTGATTTAGCTATGCCTTTGGAGTTTATCATAACCTCATTTATAATAGTTCAGTTCACTTGGTTTCATAAATCTGTTGTATTCCAATGACTTATTTCATATGTTTTATATGGCATTTCATGCATTAAATTATATATTTATTGAGACTGTTGTGCTTCTTCTGTATGTATATATACATATACAGTATATTCTGTATGTATATTGTATGCAATTTTAAGTTTTAGGGTTGATTAATTTGGGAATAAAGAAAGAGTCTGAATCCTTTTGATAAGTTTATTAAAAGGTGCTTGTTCTTGCTGTAACTCACTTTTTCCTTTCAACTTTTCAGTTTGGACATTTTCTCATAGACAGACAGGTATATAGCTGATGTTTTAATGTGATTCAGTCCCATCCATCCCTATGTGGTTCTGTTTCTGTCATTGTTTGCTTTGACATCTGTAGTTTGTAGATCTAGATCAGTAGAAGTGATTTCTATTATCGCTTAATTGCTTCTCTGCATATTAAACTGTTTATGTGTTCAGTTTTATTATAGTTACATAATCAAGGGAATTTTTGGGAGGCTTCAATACTCTAACAATAAGGGCAACATTTATATTAATAGAGATCTATGTTCTGCACTGAAGATTAATAATGCTGAAAACTGATAAGCTACTTCTATAATTGTGCCTGCTGGTGAATAGGACAAAAATGTAAAAAAAAAAAGTAACTGAGTTTGTTCTTTTACACTGTTCATACATTACTATGATTAGTTATCAGTCCTTGGTAGATTTCACACTGTAAACATATAAACCATGGATTTATTATTCTAATTAGCAACAGAATTGATTATTGAAAACTGTTTCAATCGCATCTTCACAATGCCAGTTAACAAACGGGCTGTCACTGTTTTCATTTTTTCTCATATGATAAAATTAACACTAAATAAAACACTGTGGCTGTAGAAAGCCCTTGAATATTTAATTAGGTCATTTATGATTAGCTGTCTGTTGGTAAACAACATCCTAGCTCTGGATTGTTTCGTTTTACACTGTATTTGGTGATGCAGTTCGGACGTAAAATTTAGGGTTATGAAATGTTGTTAAAATCTGGGTTTAATGTGCTCTAAACAATTATTAAAAAACAAAAAGAAAAAAAAAAATCATAGGTATTCTAAGAAAGTGGTTCCCAAATGTTTGCCATACAGACAAATTAATACAAACCATATATTTTCTAAGTGTCCAATGTCGATGGCTTTATACACATTTAATAGGGACTGTTCACACTGGACATGTAGTATTTAAAAAATTTTTTGAAAGAACACATTTTCAAAATCAAGTCAGATTAAATGTAGGGTTGGCGAACCCTCTGGAAAGCATTTTCTCAGAAATATTCACTGTTTGGCTGGGTTCACTTCAGCAGCTGGTAAACGCTGTTAACTACAAGATAATGAAGGAAATACTGTATGTCATTATAATATAGTGGATGTTAAAAGGATTTTTACTTTATCCCTTTCTGCTACCTGTCGTCAGAGCTCAGAATATTTCATAGCTGAGGGTTTGGGACTGCGCACTTCTTGTGGTGCCATCAGCCAATCAGCATTGTCATGACTGTCACGATGGCATCTACAAGAGGGCTAAGCTAACCAAAGATAATAGCCAAATTAAAATAGTTTACATCTCCTTTAACCTGAGATTAATAGACAATCACCAACACAATGGCTTACTATGTGTTAAAGTAACAAGCCCAAAAAGTAAATAGTTTACAGTTGTTTCCACAATTCACCCATGGAATCATTTATTTCTTCAAGAGTAAAGGTGCGGTCACACTTACTCCTGTTCAGTGAATTTTTCTGGGCGAAATCCAGTCATTTCAATAGGAATCACCATGGTCGTGAATGTCGCATGAGGGCGAAAGGTTTCCCCGAAGATGTCAAATTGATCACGTGAATTCGCTGTGTTGACCAACAGAAAGCTATACTTAATTTCATAGTGACTTCTGTTTGAGCCGTGATTCATACACTGCTACTATAGTGGACGATGAATCTTTTTTTGCTCTGAGAAATTTCTCTGAAAATGTGATTGCACCTTAAAGGCAGGGTAAGCGATTTCTGGTAGCCAATGTTGACATTTGAAATCCCCAAAACAAACACGCCCCTACCCCAAAAGGGTCTCACCCCTATTTTGATAGCTCCGCCCCACACATACATACGCAACCCAGGCAACGATTAGTTCTGTGAAACAAAACAAAACCAATGTTACACCGTGTCTACACCGGATGCGAGCGGCGCGACAAAATACTATAGAACTCATTATAATCAGTGATGCTGTCTACACCATATAGATATGTATATACATATATATGGTCTATTCTTTTGTTCCGCAGACGTTTTCCTCTTTTGTTTTTTATCCGCCATCTCTATCTTTCTGTCGCTCGACTTGCTAATGTCCGTCCCGTGCACTGAACGCGCTCTACTCCACATCATGAGTAGACACGCCCCTTACTGCTGATTGGCTACAAGTTTGTTTTGCTATTCGGCCCGAATCAGTTTTCTAAAGCGTTTTTTAAAAAAATCGCTTACCCCACCTTTAAGGCCAATGTGGGAGTTGTATTAGAATGAAAAATAATGTTTCATTACTTCCTGGCAGACACCAATTTTGTTTTGGGGAATGCCCAGATACTGGATTGGCCTATTGTCTACAGTAATGATGGATTCTGCAAGCTGTCTGGATACCATCGTGCTGAAGTCATGCAGAAGAGCAGCACATGCAGGTTCTTCCCTGTTTTCTTATTTACATATATATGTTATATTAGTGTCAATGAACAAATCAGGACCCCTAAACCATGTAAAGCAGACTCATTGCAACCTCGAGCTGTTAAATCATGTTAGTCTCTCCCATATGAAAAGGCAACATGGCTCACAGCTTGAGTTTATCGTTATAGAGATTCTTGCTTACGTATGCCTCTGTGTCCGTATCTCAGCTTCATGTACGGGGAACTCACTGACAAAGAAACCTGCGAGAAAGTCCGCCAGACCTTTGAGAACTACGATATGAACTCCTTTGAAATACTCATGTACAAGAAGAACAGTAAGTTGACAATTTGCAATAATTCGAAAGAGTTCATGCTTATCATATCTGTCAACTAATTAAAGAAATATTGCTGATATTGCAGGGATGCCAGTGTGGTTCTTCGTCAAAATTGCTCCCATCCGAAACGAACAGGACAAAGTTGTCCTTTTCCTCTGTACCTTCAGTGATATCACTGCATTCAAGCAGCCTATTGAAGATGACTCGTCTAAAGGTTTGATTTGACACACTTTCCATCACCCCAGGTGTTTCATTACATGTAAATTGCATCAGGAAAGTGAAAGTTTCAAAAGAGAAACGTTTGTACCTAAAGGGTCCATACTAGTACCTTTTGTACCTTTTTTCTGAGAGTGCATAGACTAATTTATTGTCATAAACAGAAACCATTTTATAAAATTGATTTAATAAACTCTGACCTTATATTTCACCTTTATTTCTTTCTATTAATTAAGGCTGGGGTAAGTTTGCTCGTCTGACAAGGGCGCTGACGAGCAGCCGTGGTGTTTTACAGCAGCTGGCTCCGACTGTGCACAAAGGCGAAAGTGTCCACAAGCAGTCCCGTCTGGCCGAGGTGAATAAACGTGTTTGTGTGTATGGCTACATGTGTGTCTGTGTGTTCAAGCACTTTCATCAAAGGACTGCTCTACCCATTTATACCCGAGCACTCCCGGCCAAGAGTGTCTGCTGCAATCCCAAAAGCCCCTCTGCTGTCCTGAGATAAATCTCCAACACTGCTCCTTGAGTTCTCTCCAGCGCTGGAAAGCTGATCCGATATTTAAACGGGTCCTACTTCTTGCCTTAAGCCTTCTTTTGTTCCGCAGACGTTTTCCTCTTTTGTTTTTTATCCGCCATCTCTATCTTTCTGTCGCTCGACTTGCTAATGTCCGTCCCGTGCACTGAACGCGCTCTACTCCACATCATGAGTAGACACGCCCCTTACTGCTGATTGGCTACAAGTTTGTTTTGCTATTCGGCCCGAATCAGTTTTCTAAAGCGTTTTTAAAAAAAATCGCTTACCCCACCTTTAAGGCCAATGTGGGAGTTGTATTAGAATGAAAAATAATGTTTCATTACTTCCTGGCAGACACCAATTTTGTTTTGGGGAATGCCCAGATACTGGATTGGCCTATTGTCTACAGTAATGATGGATTCTGCAAGCTGTCTGGATACCATCGTGCTGAAGTCATGCAGAAGAGCAGCACATGCAGGTTCTTCCCTGTTTTCTTATTTACATATATATGTTATATTAGTGTCAATGAACAAATCAGGACCCCTAAACCATGTAAAGCAGACTCATTGCAACCTCGAGCTGTTAAATCATGTTAGTCTCTCCCATATGAAAAGGCAACATGGCTCACAGCTTGAGTTTATCGTTATAGAGATTCTTGCTTACGTATGCCTCTGTGTCCGTATCTCAGCTTCATGTACGGGGAACTCACTGACAAAGAAACCTGCGAGAAAGTCCGCCAGACCTTTGAGAACTACGATATGAACTCCTTTGAAATACTCATGTACAAGAAGAACAGTAAGTTGACAATTTGCAATAATTCGAAAGAGTTCATGCTTATCATATCTGTCAACTAATTAAAGAAATATTGCTGATATTGCAGGGATGCCAGTGTGGTTCTTCGTCAAAATTGCTCCCATCCGAAACGAACAGGACAAAGTTGTCCTTTTCCTCTGTACCTTCAGTGATATCACTGCATTCAAGCAGCCTATTGAAGATGACTCGTCTAAAGGTTTGATTTGACACACTTTCCATCACCCCAGGTGTTTCATTACATGTAAATTGCATCAGGAAAGTGAAAGTTTCAAAAGAGAAACGTTTGTACCTAAAGGGTCCATACTAGTACCTTTTGTACCTTTTTTCTGAGAGTGCATAGACTAATTTATTGTCATAGACAGAAACCATTTTATAAAATTGATTTAATAAACTCTGACCTTATATTTCACCTTTATTTCTTTCTATTAATTAAGGCTGGGGTAAGTTTGCTCGTCTGACAAGGGCGCTGACGAGCAGCCGTGGTGTTTTACAGCAGCTGGCTCCGACTGTGCACAAAGGCGAAAGTGTCCACAAGCAGTCCCGTCTGGCCGAGGTGAATAAACGTGTTTGTGTGTATGGCTACATGTGTGTCTGTGTGTTCAAGCACTTTCATCAAAGGACTGCTCTACCCATTTATACCCGAGCACTCCCGGCCAAGAGTGTCTGCTGCAATCCCAAAAGCCCCTCTGCTGTCCTGAGATAAATCTCCAACATGTGCGGCTGCTGTTCACGTAACACACTCCACATGAACGTCACCCTTTAGTTTCTACATCGGCTCCAAAGCCCTTTCTGAGCACATTCTGATTCTGAGGAAGCAGTGGACAACATTATAATGGTTTGATAAGACGATACAGCCTCCTGTGTTTATAGCGGGTCAAGTGCTCGGTTATGTGGCAATGAATAAAAATATTTTTGTTCCAAAAGCTCAACTGATAGATCACAGCACATAGGTTTTATTCCTAGGGAGTCCTTCAGTTGCTGCTGCACTGATTTGGACTTGCAACGAATGATTATGAAGCAGAGGTGTGCTTTAGTTACATTTTTAGTAGACTACAATATTTTTTACATGTATGCGTAAAGTTGTATTGCCTTGCATACTGCTATTATTACCTACTGCATGCTTTGAGACAAATTTAATGGCTCTTCACACCAGAATCTGGGGCGAATTCACTAAACTGTTGCACAACTTCTGCATGCAGTAATTTAACACAAAACTAAAAATACTTTAGTTTTGATGCGAATGCTTGGCGTGTGCATAAAGCTATCTCAAAGTATGTATACTTCATTTCATGTCAGGCTCGAACGCAGGCATTTAAAATATGCACACAAGTTTCATTCTGCGCTATTTATCTTCACTAAGGATATCCCAGTGAAGTACACCAGATCATGTTAGTCTGCTGTATCCTCCATGACCTAGCAAGATAGAACTTATTTTTTTCACATCAGGATATTAGTAATCATGTTATACAGTGATGTCAATACCATGTCATAAAGAGTTGCCAAATACTTGTGTTGAGTCATCCGTGTCCTAGAGTTCATGATTACTGATTAGCAACATAGGGAACTAAGGAGAGGAATGAGACACAGCATTAGTGAATTCAGTCTCTTGTTTCAGTTTCTTTTTAGTGTGTTGAAATCATAGGTTGGGTGTGGCAATTACAACTATTTTCTCTCGCATACTCATACATACAGTTTCTTCAGCTCCTTCAGTTTCATGTTT
Organism: Sinocyclocheilus rhinocerous; assembly: GCF_001515625.1. Taxonomy (NCBI): domain Eukaryota; kingdom Metazoa; phylum Chordata; class Actinopteri; order Cypriniformes; family Cyprinidae; genus Sinocyclocheilus; species Sinocyclocheilus rhinocerous. The sequence continues at coordinate 90,331 of NW_015646473.1, read as the reverse complement.
TTATTAGATTTTAAGAAAGTCTTCATTCGAGACAAAGATCGAACACAATAATTACACAAACAATGTTTGAAAAGTAGCAAAAGTGATGAAGTCATAGTAAAAAGCTGTAAAATGTCCTTCGTATCTGTTAGTTTCAATAAAAATCAACCCCTGGGACATATAAATGCTCATAGATGTAGAAACACCTAGCAACCTGTGAAATGATTGTGTCAATAAACGCCACGATAGAAAAACAGGCAAAGATATTGCTGAGACAGTAGTTGAGGAGATGCAGCAATTCTTACTCCTGGCTTTTCATTGTATTTTGTTCACTGTGGAGAAGTATGCACACTTGCACTTGTCTGGCTGGTTGGATTTCAGAAGAGTTTTAAATGTATTGCAGTGTCTGAGACTATTAGGTGCACTGTGACTTGGCTACGATCTGGGGCTTTTTGTGGCATAATAGAAAGCCTGTCTTCTTGTTTGTACTTGGCTTAAGCTCTTTTGGATGGAAGCAAGTGTATGCATATCTCCATTCCCAGATCCATGCTGTCATTGTCTCAAAGGTGTGGAAACTGTCACATCCTGACAGTCTCACTGTTTAGAAGTTTGTGTTCAAACACATCAGGATGCAATTTGTTGAAAGAGGAAATGTTCTCCTGCTGTCTCCCATAATGTTCATGACTTCTGTTCAGACAGTTATTTCTTCTTCTTATTACCCATCAGGTATTGCAGCTAGGCTGTGACATCCTCCCGCAGTACAAACAAGAGGCTCCGAAAACACCTCCTCACATCATCCTGCACTACTGCACCTTCAAAACTACCTGGGACTGGGTGATTCTCATCCTCACCTTCTACACGGCCATCATGGTCCCCTACAATGTGTCCTTCAAGACCAAGCAAAACAACGTCACCTGGCTGGTGGTAGACAGCATTGTGGATGTGATTTTCTTGGTGGACATTGTGCTCAACTTCCACACCACCTTTGTTGGACCTGCTGGGGAAGTGATTTCAGACCCAAAGCTCATCCGGATGAACTATGTGAAGACCTGGTTCGTCATTGACCTCCTCTCCTGTCTTCCTTACGACGTCATTAACGCCTTTGAGAACGTTGACGAGGTGAGTGTTCTTCTCTACACTGTCAAACGCTTGTCAGTTGGTCAAAATCCTTAAATCTACCCCTAAAAGATACATTTTGCACTTCTTGTTAATGTTTAAGTCGACATCATTCAAAATCGTTTACCCAAGGGGAAAACCTGGCTCGGTTCTCCCAAGGCTTTTTTTTTGTCATCAAGTTGCTACCAAAATTGAGGTTTTTTTGGTTCTTGCCACTGTCACATCTAGCTTGCTCACTTAATCATTATGTCAAGTCAAGACACCTTTATTTCTGTCAAGCTTTATACAGTACAGATTGTGTCAAAACAGCTTCACAGTATTAAAACAGAATAACATCAGAATCAATTATGGAAACTGTAAGTGAGCTCTAAAAGACAATGTCGTTGTTTCGCTCAGTTCAGCTATAAGCCATTGTACAAAAGGCAGCAATTCGGTTTTGATTCAGTTCAGTTCATTACCAGTATTGATGTTGCAAGATGCAATTCAGCTGTAAAGCAGCTCTACATAAGATGATAGCACCATCATCCAGCTTAATTCAGTTTTTTCTTTTGTTGTTGACTTTACAGTGTTTGTGGACTTTCTAGCAGCTCCCTGTTTAAAGTACTTAAAGGTGTGCGATATGACCAAAATCTTTACCACGATATAAACCATTTTCAACCAAAATCTTTACCATAATAGTACTTTTTCAACTACAGAAAGGATTGACATCACAATATAGCATTCTGTCTGAAATGAGAGACGTTAACAATTGATGTTAAACATTGAAATGAAAGACATATCCTGTATTTCTTGACATTAGCTATGTTTCCATCACCCTGTTTTAATGCGCATTTAGAATTTAGAATAGGCCTAAATTTAACAAAAAAAATAATTTAGAACAAATTTAGAATAAAAACCCCTTTGCAAAAAAGTTTGGTAACACTTTATTTTGATAGTCCACTTTAGACATTCTATTAACAGTAAGTAACTTTGCAACTACATATCAACTAGCAGTTAGTAGAGTATTAGTACACTGTCTGCTTAATATCTTCTAACACTTTCTTTGTCAACTTATTCTACTAACCCTAAACCTACCCTAACAGTCTACTCTGAGAGTTAGTAGACATGGAGTTGCAAATTAATGAGAATTAGTTGACATAGTTGACATGTAGTTACAAAGTTACTTATAGTTAATAGAATGACACGACTGCGTTCCCAAACAGCAGCATCCACCTCCGAAAGCAATGACTGCATTTATTTTGTTTCGTCTACTCGCTCTGAGACGCAAGTCATTTATTATATATGAAAATTATTATATTCAGTGGCTTCTCCTACTTTTATTAGAGATCTATTTAGTGACAGTTAATCAGGAAGTGACAATTTTGTTCTCTTTGACTCGTTGGATGGAAACGGTGCTTTATTCGCAAATGTTTAGTGCGATATTCTGTCCCACTTTATATTAAGTGGCCCTAATACCTGTGTACTTGAATAGTAACTAGATGTGTACGTAGTATGTAACCACAGTGTAAGTACACATTGGTACATAGTATCTAGAGCTGTAATATTTCTGTAACTACACACATGTAAGTCAAGTCAAGTCAAGGTTTGCAATACAACTGAAATATTTGAGAGAACATCACATAAGCTAGCTTCATAAATTGATGTTGATTTTCCTAAAATGTGTTTTTGTTTTAAACTCACCATTATAGTGAGTAGCGTTCACTTTGGTTGGGCACTTGGAACTTGGTTTATATTACTATAATTTTATTCCTCTTAATGCAGCTATGCATCATGAAGTCAGAGTTATTTGATTTCAAGGGAAGGAGAGTAATAAATAGGTTGCTTTTAGCGAGTGACATATCTTCTAAATAAAGCATTAGTGTGTTTTTTTTGTGTGTGTTTTTTAGTGAATTTTTTCAAGTTTAAATTTTATAAATACCTTGAGATGCTTTTCATTGGGTTTATATAATCC
>NW_015646473.1:81816-86948 GCF_001515625.1 Sinocyclocheilus rhinocerous | reverse complement strand
ACACAGACTTAAACATTCAGCACGTGAATCACAACAGTGGTAACACTTCAATTTCATTTATTTTCATTAATTGTAACAATAACCATTTTATTTGGTCTTTTTGTTGTGCTACTACTGACATAAGACAGCAAATAAAATTGGCAAATAAATTCAACAACTGTAAAACAAAGCAACTGTATAATTTATTCATACCGCAATGCACTCTGGGAGTCAGTGAGTAGCTATACTAAGTCATGAGTAAACCTAAATGAAAGGATCAAGTTCCCCCTACAGTTCTTTTTTAGTTACTAGAACTCTCGTGTAAGTAAACTATACTAACTAAGCATCTGCCAGTACAACATACTATTCCTATTTCACTTTACTTAGTTTTTTCAAGGCAATCGGTTTGCATGCTTTTTTTAAGTAAGCCTAACTAATTAGATTTTACAGTGTACCAATGTGTACTTACACTGTGGTTACATACTATGTACACATCTAGTTACTATGTAAGTACACAGATATTAGGGCCACTTAATATAAAGTGGGACCCAATATTCCAATTTTGCGCACAAGTTAAATTCGTAACTTTGGATGGAATACCGGCTATTGTCATTTAAATGTAAAACTTTTTGATAACTGGCTGTTTTTCATTGAAGGCAAAAGATTGTACCTTCACTGATGCTTTTGGAGAATTGTTAACAAAAATGTTCTCTGTCTAAACGCCTTAATTAGTTTTGAACGCTCAGGCTTTTTTTTACCCTTTTTTGACAATCAATCATATTTTCATCAACACTTTTGAGTATCGATTACTCTTGGTCAGAACACAAAAACCGACCAACAATTAAACAATCCTTAGTTTCTGACATTCTCTATCTCTCACTTTAGGTTTTTGCCCACTATTCTTATTCTCTAATGAAGCCCTACCATGCTTTGTGCACGCAGTCATAATTGTACAAGCTGTTCTTAAAAGACCACACAAGTGGACAGCTAAAGACAGATGCTCCTGCTAAACAGGTTCCCATGATTTGTCCTCTGACCATACACCCATTTCACCCATAGATTTTACTAAACACTGCTGAATACAACTTATACTACACTATCGTAATAGCATAACTGGCTCTATTGTAAAGCACTAAGGTATTAAAGACATATAAGTCTGACTATCTGTAAAGCTGAAACTGTGTGTATTGTGAAAAGCACTATACAAATAAATTTGACTCGACTTGACATATTAGTATCTTAGAGTAATAATGTACCCTTAACGTACTAATATGAACATTTTAGGGGTAAATACGGTACAAAAATGTCACTGAAGGTACTGCCCCAGTGACAGGATGGTACATCTAAAGATTTTCTTCTGAGAGTGTAAAGTTGCAAGGCTGCTGTGCTATTAAAAAAACGAAAACAAAAAACAAAAAGGAATATTGAAGTGGTGTCTGCAAGCCGTGTCAGTATCAATCTTTCTGCTGAAATTGCATTATTGCCTCACAGTCAGTCTTGATGGCTTTGCCGCACTGAAGCGGTGTTTTGAGGATTGATTTCATCCTAGCATGTCAGGTATTTCCCTCGGGACATCTGTGAATGAAGCTGGCAGTGATCTTCTGTGAGTGATATCGCTACATCATGCATAGATTCTTTAAATCGCTGCGGTTTACCGCAGAAAGACACAGGCTTTACACCCTCCTAACATCCATCTGTCTTTGGTTCATAACTTCGTGCCCCTCAGAAGTCATCATCGTTAATGGCTACTGTGTCCCAGCAGCCATCATTACCAGTGCTGCTGCGTCCAGATCATTCAAGCATAGCTTCACTTCCAGCTTCTGCTGGAAACTTTCTTGTCAGTTATTAGTGAGTTTGTAATTGAGAAGCTTTTGCAAGTCGCCACATGGGATTTCAGTCCCTCCATGGAGAAGTCTGTACGTTCACAGTTAATAGGCGAATATGTGCTGTAAGGAAACGTAGAAACCTCTAGCTGAGAAGACATATGTGATTGCTAATATGTAAGCCCATTTATATCAGAACATTGTGCCTGTGGGCCAAAATCAGCAGCTACTAGACTTATTATGCCCACTCAAAAGCAATGTCACGTAGAAGTCATGCTCATTAGTGGCTCGTGGATTGTGATTCAGTACAGAAGCCCACAGCAACAGCATGTGTGTTCTGTATGAAGACTGGAAATACGCCAAGCGTATATAGGAGCCACGCAGTTGAGTAATTAATGTTGTAATTGAAGACATTGGCATTCTCTGAATACTGGAATAGGAACGACTTTCATAATCCAGGGATCCATGATTCTTTCAGGAGTGACTGTGGGTGGATTGTGTTCGCTCTGTTCAAACAGCACTTTAATGACATTGAGATGTTGGTACAGGACACTCTTGCACTGACTCTTGTATATTGTAAAAAGTCTAAGTGCCATGAACATTTTAACAGTTACAGGTTGTGTCATGTTTTTTTAAAAAGTAGAATAGTCTAGTAGTTTATAAATAAATCCAGCTTTGTAAAATACACAGCGAGTTGACAGTTTGGATTTTAGATATTAAATATTAAACTTGCAGCTTTAATACAAATCTTATTTTACTTATTTAATCAGACATATTTCTGAGTGAAACAAAATATTCAGTGAGGAAAAAATGGGTGGACTTGTTTTTATTTGTATTTTTTTTAAACTGGAACTGTATTGGTAAATGAATATTGACATAACTGAATATAAGCTTGCAGTCAGTTATGGAGTGGATGAACATTTTGTTCCAGGAATCATCTTGTAACACAAATAAAGATATTTTTAATATTCTCACATCATTTGCGTCCATCCATTGAAAGTCCACGCAACCAATATTTTCAAGCTTCAAAAAGTTCATAAAGACATCATAAAAGTAATATATGAATTGAACAGTTTAACATTCTGAAGAGACACATCACTTTATATGAATAACCGTTTTAATCGAAATGTTATTCACATATAAACGTTGATCAACACGCCATGCATGCTTTATTTTTAATTTTTATTTATTTTTTGAAGTTGTTAAAAAAACATATTATTATACCACATTTTACAAGAAAGTACTATTTCAGTCATTCTTTTTCAGACTTTCATGTTTTTTTGTAATTAGTTCAGAAATTCTCTAGTATTTTCTGAGTGAAATCTGTTTCAAATGCACTGCATATTTTTCAGTGATGTGCAAGTACAAACCTAATTTCAATACACATTTACTGGTATTTGCTATTATTGCTGTAACCTTTATTAAATTCATGTTATCACCATCATTGATACCATCATTGGCTAATCCAGTGGTGTGAGCTTGGGCTGGGACAACTTGCTTGGCAAGGGACAGATGAGAAAAGTGTTTGGTGCCTCTAGTAACACATAACATATTCAAATTAGGTATAACTGCATGAACCATTGGCAAGATTTAAAGAAAAATCTGGTAACATTTTATTTTGGTAGTCCACTTTAGACATTATGTGTTCTACCTCTGACTTTGTAACTACATATAAACAAGCAGTCATTAGACTATTAGTCGACTGTCAGCTTAATATCTGCTAACACCTTATTTTGATGCTCCCCCAACAGACATTCTAGCAAGTTATTAGATTTGATGAAATTAAATTTTTTCCTTTCTTTAAAATAATGTGCACAGATGTATCATACACACTAAGAGCAGGAACTGGTAGTAAGAAAGTAAATTGGGTCACTTTCAGTTTCATGTTAACTTTAAGTACCACACACAACCTGTCAGGTGCTGTCCTTGGTCTTGGTTTTAGAACAGACTCGTTCATTTAATCCCTCGGTAGGAAGTGCACGCTCAGAGCTGTAGTTTCTGGGGCTTTACGTAGCTGTCAGGCCGCTGTAGCAGAGCCTGCAGGGGAACAGAAGTGTCAGAGCAGGAGATTACAGCACACACACACACACACACACACACACACACACACGGTCCTCTTTCCAAAAAAGCAGTAGCTGAAGACGCCTGAGCTGGGCACGTCAACATCAGTTATCCATCCTTTCTCTGCTGATGCTGCTGGCAGAGTACAGTTAAAACCCAGCCACTCTGATACAGGGTTGAGGTGCTTCTGCAGGGTCGTGAGGCTTTTTGAACTGGTTGGTTTACAGTAATAAAAATATCATTTAGGTTTAGTAGAATAAGTTGACATGTACTTGCAATGTTACTTATAGTCAGTAGAATCTCTGTTGGAGGAGCATGGAAATAAAGTGTTGGCAGATATTAAGCAGACAGTCTACTAATACTCTAATGACTGCTAGTTGACATGTAATTACAAAGTTACTTATTGTCAACCAAATGTCTAAAGGACACCATCAAAATAAAGTGTTACCAAACTATTTATTATTATGGGGTCATGAACTGCCTTTGTTTTTTTATTTTGTACTGTTCAAAAAACATAATAATTTAGAAGTAATAGGCTATTTTCCGTCCTGTTTTTAACCCCCCTCATCAGAGCGCTCTGTTTGAATAGCGTGGAGGATTGTAGACTCGGATGTAAACACCCACTGATATGATTGGCTAATAGTTGTGTATGTTTGACAGCCTACAGCCTTCACAGATGGACGCTGCTGTGATTTAGGTTAAAAACGCATAAATAACTCAATACTGCACATATCAAACGATCTGTAAGAAGACACAAAGCAATAGTCATCATGTAATGAAAACAGATCTTAACTCACAATGTTGATGTCAGATCCAATATCGTCACACAGCATCATCTTTTAGTTTCAATATTTCTGAAAATCCCGTGTCGAAATGTGCCTTGTTTGTAAATGAATCCGCAGTAAAATGAAGGGAACAAAGGACCGAGTTCTTACTGACGCGGTCTGAAACTTCATTAAAAATAAAGTCTATTCACTCTTTCCTAACGTTGGGATCAGAAGGAAGGTGATGCAAAGACTGTTTTTCCACAACTTGTCACTGCACAGCATCTTGTTGTCTTTGAAGCATCTTTATCATTTTTATTCTGCGTAGACCTGGCATCTGCCTCTCTCTTTATTTACACTAAATACGTGAATCGGGGCTAAACAGGCAGTAATTTAGAATCGGTGGGTGGGGCTAAACAGTAAGTGCTATTCGGTTGTTAAGTGGTGACATAAGAAGCGCTGTTTCCGGGTCCAAGCCTCAACTCGCTTCACTTGAGAATACTAC
>NW_015646473.1:58801-81170 GCF_001515625.1 Sinocyclocheilus rhinocerous | reverse complement strand
GGCAGTGATGTAGAATGGGTGGTTGGGGCTAAACAGGCAGTGATGTAGAATCGGTGGGCGTGGCTAAACAGGCAGTTATGTAGAAGCAGGCGTTGATCTTCTGTGGAGGCGATGCTTATCCACACTTTTACATCATAGAGTAGAACATTCCACAAGCTGTCATTTTGGCAGATTGGCTTCAATAAGCTGTTTTTAGACTAACAAGAAAGTTTTGATTTCTGAAACTTACAGTCTGTGTTTATAGTACAATGACCTCTTATGTCAAAAGATTAAGGGAATTTTGGTTTCTCAGTTCATGACCCAGTGCATTAGCATACAATGTCAGAACAATATTTTGAGTTTAATGCCGGTATACACTGTACGATAATGATCTGTCCCAGATGAAAGATGACCAATGTGAAACAGTCATGGCAGTTTTTTAGGACTTTACTCCTAATCGGTGGTCCTACATCATGAGGTTCAAATACGGCTGTTGCCACAGTCTTGCAACCAAAGATTGCTTGCAAAAATTGTCCGAAATTCAGGATGAACATCTCACTGTGTGTTTGCTGCTACGACCTACCTGTACAGACTAGCCAGAAAAAATGCAACATTAAATGACATATTGATCAACGTAACATGGCTCTAAAGCTTAAATATCATGGAAGAAGTGTGATTCATCTAGCTCCACTAGTGCATACTGATGACGTTTATTCTTCTATACTAACTTTCATCGTAACATATGATTCAATAGGTGTCATCATCATTCAGTCGTGCCCATGTTATTAGAACCATGTTACACAGTGTGCTTTAAATGATCTTTTGATTGCTGAAATCTCACAGTCTGTAGAAGATTTAAGACTCTTTTTGGACTGTACCTACAATAATTGTACAGTATTGTAACTCACTATGGTTAAAATCATCCGTTATTCATACTTTAAAACTATTTCTTTGTAAAATTAAAGTAAAGGAGATCAGTACAAATTTTTTTTTGTAGTGTTGTAAACTTTTAAGTGTTGCTATGTATACTCCCTATAAATTTACATTTAGAGAAAATATTGAAGAGTTGTATTCCCTTCAAATCATTCATTAAACTTTCTTTAAAATGTTCTTAAATTTAATCAATAGGTGTCATCATCATTCAGTCGTGCCCACGTTATTAGAACCATGTTACACAGTGTGCTTTAAATGATCTTTTGATTGCTGAAATCTCACAGTCTGTAGAAGACTTAAGACTCTTTTTGGACTGTACCTACAATAATTGTACAGTATTGTGACTCACTATGGTTAAAATCATCTTCTGAATCAGCTATTCGTTAACCAATTCTCTCTTTCTTGCAGGGCATCAGCAGCCTCTTCAGCTCTCTGAAGGTGGTGCGTTTGTTGCGTCTCGGCCGTGTGGCCCGCAAGCTGGATCATTACATTGAATACGGTGCAGCGGTGCTGCTGTTGCTGGTTTGTGTGTTCGGCCTGGCCGCCCACTGGCTGGCCTGCATCTGGTACAGCATTGGAGACTATGAGGTCATAAATGGAGCAAACCACTTGCTCCGTAGGACCAGCTGGCTGTATCTTCTGGGAGAAGCCGCCGGCACACCGTATCGCTTCAATGTCAGTGGCACAGAAATGTGGGAAGGGGGTCCCAGCAAAGATTCGGTCTACATCACGTCATTGTACTTCACCATGACCAGCCTGACCAGTATCGGCTTCGGGAACATCGCTCCCACCACGGATGCAGAGAAGATCTTCGCCGTGGCCATGATGATGATTGGCTGTGAGTAAAATCCAGATTTCTTGATTGTGGCACTACATAACCTATATATATATTAGAACAAGAAAGACTGACTAAAGACTAGGAATCAATTTCCTCAAACAACAACAGTCAGAAAAAGATTTCAATCTATCAATTATAGTTCAGAAAAAAACCCTGAAAAGATGTTGGGGTCACTGTGTTTGTTGTAAAGGTTTGGCCTGCAGGTGTTTTCTCTCGCTCTCAGTGGAATATCAGTTCTATATAGAGCCAGTGATGATCTAGATTGCATTCTGTCTAGACTTGCATTCTGTCCAATTACATAATTGCTTAGTTCTGGGGAAGCTCTACTTTCCTGCACTGGCAGAATTCAGAGATGCTCCGCTTGATTTCAAAGCAATTCTCCAGATTGAATACAACTGGGCTGCATCTGTGACATGCTCTTGATTACCACAGTAAATACAAGGTCACTCTTTAAGAGTTGATGTATTCGGATACGTAATTACAGAGTAATTCTAATTAACTACATGTACTGGTAACAATTTATTTTGATGGTCCCCTTTAGACATTTGGTGTACATGTCAGCCAGAAGTCATTAGAGTATGAATAGACTTTCTGCTTAATATCTGTTAACACTTTGTTGTGATGCTCCCCCAACAGACTTTTTACTTCCAATTCTCACTATTAACCAACTATTAACTACGACGTTTGCTTCAATAAACTCCTAATTTGCTGCTTATTAATAGTTTGTTTGGTAAGTTTAGGTATTGGGTTGGATTAGGGATGTAGGATATGGTCAGGCAGAATAAGTACTTTATAAGTACTAATAAACAGTCAATATGTTAATAATAGGCATGCTAATAAGCAACTAGTTAATAGTGAGAATTGGTCCCTAAACTAAAGTGTTACCATAACTTTGCAAGTACATGTCAACTTATTCTAATAAAACTAACTCTAACCCTAATCTACTAATACTCAAATAGGAGTTAATTGCAAAGAGGAAACATAATTATTTTATGAGATGGGCGTTTTGTATGCATGTTTACAATGTGATTCAGATGGAAAAAAGTAAGCATGAAGGTACACAGCCCAAAGCTAATCATCAGTGGGGTGTAAGAAAATGTGGGAATGTACGAAATTTACAAATGAGATTGTACAAATTCATCTGGTGGCTACCAATTCTCCAAAAGGTAAAATAGTGAAGAATTGCCATGAGAGCGTGTTGATAAATTTGATTTATTCACTTATTCATGTATTAATACAAATTGAGAGATGTTTCATTTAGTTTTGATAATACTTTATTTTACAGTGTTCATGTTACAGATATTACACACTGAGGTATGGTCACACTTCCCTTTGTTCAGTGGAATTCAGTGCCTCTTTTATGCATTGCTACACTATTGACAAAGGGTGAACTTTTTTGCTTGCAAAATTTGACTGAAATGTTGCTAATGTGGCTGCACCGTATCACCATGAGCTAAACAGAGAAAAGCCTGTGTCTTGTTGGTATTGCATCTCGTAGAGTAGGCTATTCTTGAAGCAGGTGCATATTTGTATCTGAATTCCACTTGCTTAAAACCTAAATGTTTGTACGAGTCTCTGAGGTGACTGTTTGTTTTTTTTCAAATTGTTGTCTGGGACAAGCTCACCCTGCAAATCTGCTCAGTGTGTGTGAGAGTCTGTGCTAGTGTGTACAGGCGCAGTTAGTGTGGCTGTGAGGTGTCTCTGTGGGTTTTCCCCGTTCGAGGCGTGAGTGATGCTGCTGGCTGCCTGAGGGTGACGGTGATGCAGAGTGTCATAAAAGTGGGGGGAGACTGACAGAAAGACAGAAGATCACAGTGTGATCCTGCTGATGCACAGGATACACAGCAGGCACACATTCAGTCAGTGTGACAGCGCTTTAGCCACACACACGCACAGGGAGAAGATGATATTAGACTCCAGTTTAAGAAAATGAAGCCTTTCGCATTACAACAATGAGAAGGGGAAATTCATTTAAGCTTTATGTTCTTTATGCTAAGCTCTCTCTCTCTATATATAAATATAGATTATGGAATGAAATGTGAACAAACTAATAAATAGATTAATAGATTAATAAATAAATTAAATAGCAGTGATCAGTGTTTTTTTTCTGGGATGCTGTGTGTGAATGATGGGACAGTCAGTCTGTAAATGGGAGCAGCAAAATTAGGGCCACTGCAAGAGTGTGTCTGAATACAGGACAGGACTACTCTCTCTCTCTCTCTCTCTGACACACACACACACACACACACACACACACACACACACACACAAGCTGAGAGCCAAACTTTATTTTAAGGTGTCCTTGTTACACTTTGCATGTACTTACTATTATAATAACAATAAATTATGCATAATTACATGCAAGTAACCCTAAGAAAAACCCTAATCTGAACCCTAACCTTATAGTAAGTACATGTAGCTATTAATATTACTCAGTACTTGAATGTATAATTACACTGTAACAAGGACACCTTAAAATGAAGTGTAACCATTTTTTTGCCAATAGATGACTTTGATTCTGTGTAGGCAGTTCTGTAGTTTCAGTTATGAGAGAGAAAGACAGCCATAAAGAGAGAGAGAGAGAGAGAGAGAGAGAGAGAGAGACGTGACACGGCACTCAGCAGCACAGACACTAACGCGTGAGCTCGTGAAAGTGCCAGCAGGGGCACAGCACCTGATAGCCAGAGGATTTATAACCAGCAAAAACAGAAATAAAGAGAGAGAGAGAGAGAGAGAGAGAGAGAGAGAGAGAGAGCTCTCATAGGGTCTTGACAGCCTCTCTTCTCTGTTTGTTACTTTATTACTTTATACTTCATTAGAAGCTTGTTACACTTCAGTGAGAACACAAAAACCATTAAAGTGATGATTATTTCATTAACAAAGCCCCTCTGAGAGTGGGTGGGGTGTCATTGATGCTGTTTGGTTTGTTTAAATGTGCACTCAAAATGCTTCAGAGAATAAAAAAGACGCAGTTTATTGATTTTTTTAAATTGGTCTGTTCACTCTGAAAGAAAAAAAATGTACAGCCAAACAATCATAACCAATAAGAAGATATTTGATGTTTCATATATGGCAATATATGGAGCAAGACCAGTAATATTTCATTGTGGACAGGAGTACCCAGAGCTACACTACAAAAATACCAAACGAGCTAGAAAAATGTTCACTTGTCACTTGTTGTTCAGTAGCTGCTGGTAACTGGTTAGGGTAAAAACACAAGATCACACATGACCTGTAGCTACTATACAGAACAGCACAGGACGTGTAATGACGTAAGCAATTGAGGAACAAACTTTTGTGTCTGACTGTGGTAATATCAGTAACTACAGAGTCTGGTACATCTTGTCAACAGCTCATAAAAGGCACTTTACCTCCTCGTTGCTCCACGTTTGCCCTCTGCTCATTTTGTTTTGGATACACCACTCGTTCTGCATCGTCAAATCATGTCGCATAGTGTCGCATCTTGTCATTATGTCCTGTTTTTGGTTTGTTTAGAAGTATTTGGTCTGTGTTGCATTCATATTTCATTCGAACTGCACCAGAGTTTGTTTGGTGCACACCAGGGTTCGAATGGCAGCGTTCACACTTACTCAAATGAACCGCACTTACAGAGCAACCGCACCAGAGTTAGAACCAAACATGATAAGTGTGAACACACCCTAACTTTAAAAACATGGACTCCAGACTGTGACTTAATAGTGGCGTTTTGCGATCTTTTTTTTTTTAGGCAGTGCAACTAAACTTTGTTAGTGGTTGCAGTGGTGCAACTGTAAAGTTGATTGACTCTTTGTTTTTTTGTTTTTGTTTTTTTTATCATGCTCTGCCATTTCTATTTTAAATAAGAAACAGCAAACAGCAAAGGCTTCAAAAGCTGAACGAAACAGTGCTACTTGTTTAACCGCACTGCACGAGCCATTTATCAGCTTTACCCAATAGACAACACAGCATAAGATCAGAGCTGATGCTTTTACTCACTAACCAATCTCAATCACACAACCATTATTAGAGCTGCAAGATCCTCGAGAAGAGTTTGACTTCGCTGCTGAATTCTCTGTTATAAAACCTGATTGTCCCTGTGTTTTAAAGTAGTTTTAAGCCTGATGACATTCTCAAAATCATTGATGTGAAACAACAGAAATATTGTGGCATGAATGATCCAGTTAGAATCCACAAACCACCAACATTTACTGCTTTTGGTTTGCTGTAGTAAAGCTAACTGTAACCATGGTGTTTTGCGGTAGTGGACAGTTACTAAGTAGCTTTTACAAGTGAATTTTTGTAGGTTACTATGTTACTGTACACTTCATTACAAGTATCTGTAGTGTATCTAAGTGTTTTTATTTTTGGAAACTTCCAAAGCATAATATACTTTTTAATTAACTACATTTGATAAAATCATATTGTTTCTCGTTATTTTGAACTGAAGAAATCACGGATTATTTTCATTGAACCTGCTGCATCAGTATCCCAAATCAAACTGAATGATCCTGGACTTGGACTGATCCAAGAGCAGCTTTTCTCAAGAAAACAACTCACTAATTCAGTGATCCGGTCAGAGCGAGTCTCCAGTTTACAGTTCACGGTATTGTTCAGGTCTGACTCAAAATGTGTCAAAAACCCAGAGATCCTCAAAGCTTGAGTGCACATATGCAACTGAAAATACATTATTAATGTCAAATTAGCATTGATTATTGTAAATGAACATCATATTTAGGTCATAAATCTCAGTGATTTGTCTGCTTTAAAATAGTAAGCTATTTAAGCCTGCTTTGTAAAATTCACAAATGATTCATTCTGTGTGTTAAATGAAAAGAATCAGCTTAAATCAAATTAAAATAATTCACATTTGTTCATAGATTCAAATTTAACAAATAACTTGGCAAATAAGTCAAGTCAAGTCAAGTCACCTTTGTTTATATAGCACTTTTAACAATACAGATTGTGTCAAAGCAGCTTTACAATATTAAATAGGAAAATAGTGTGTCAATAATGCAAAAGGACAATAGTAAACACTCAATTTTCGAAATAACTTACAAATAGTGCAAATCACTATTTACCAGAGATGACAACTCAAAAAGGCTCATGTGCAAGTTGTATAATGACTCTAATGTCATTGAAACACGTTCCAAATCTCTTTAAATTTACCTCTCTCAAAAGTGAATATGCAATGAATCCCAGACAAAATATATACTAGCTTCAAAGGGAAAGGTTTTCCCCTAAAGTCTGAGAAAAATCAAAATGCAAGAGACATTATAGTCCAAAAAGTTTCTCAAAACCCCTTTGTGTTGCTGTGAAAACCCCAGGACTCAGCAGGAGATCAGAAACATTCACAGGGGGTTCTGCGAAGGTTCCACTTTTCCATATAAACCACCAGCCTGTGATGTTTCTGTCGTATTGGTACAATAAATGCAAATAGAAAAATTATCTGAAAGGTTATTAAAATCAGAGGCTATATAATTGCATGGAGGTTTTTAGTTTTTGCAACAGATGTATTATTAACACTATTAGGAAGTGGACCATTTACTTTATCTCTGTTCAACCAGAAAAAAAAAAAAATTCAGTTCCTTTTTTCCATCAAACAGATGCCAGATTTAACTTTCATTTTCATCTTCTAGCCAGCTGTGGTTTTACCTCATGACTGATTTTCATTTCCACATGGTGAAGAAAGGTACAGTATGTGGTAAAACAACCCTAATGTAAATAGAAAATTATAATGAGTGATTTCCTGATAAATGGGCCTGAGAGTCTTATCTGTTGATAAAATGAAAAATACACGCAATGAATGTCAGTGTGGCCCAGTGTTGTTTTGGACTTTCATTATGGACAAAAATTGTCAAAATGTTCTTAATTTCCAGCGATATCGTCG
This sequence comes from Sinocyclocheilus rhinocerous, assembly GCF_001515625.1. NCBI lineage: Eukaryota > Metazoa > Chordata > Actinopteri > Cypriniformes > Cyprinidae > Sinocyclocheilus > Sinocyclocheilus rhinocerous. The sequence continues at coordinate 73,554 of NW_015646473.1, read as the reverse complement.
ACTTGATTGCACAGATACTACTTGAACTGAATTGAACTGGATGATGACATGACTGAATCAATGATGAACTGCCTTTAACTGAAAATTGAGTGTTTCCTATTGTCACTTTGCATTTTTGACACAATATTTTCCTATTTAATACTGTAAAGCTGCTTTGACACAATCTGAATTGTTAAAAGCACTATATGAAAAAAGGTGATTGGACTTACTTCAAAATATCATTTTTAGAAAAGTTCACCAATCTGATCTGATCTAATCTGAATTCCTCATGTTGACCAGATCATTCAGTGAGTTGTTGACTCGAGAACAGCTTCAGTCAGATCAGTTCGATTCGCCAATGAATCATTCAGTGCGATCTGTGAACCAGTTCAACAGGTTCATTGGAAAGAATCAGCTTGTTCACCAATCAGATATATCGCTGTGGCGATTTCTTCAGTTCAAAACAACGAGGAATGATAGGCTATGTTTATTTTAGTGCTGTCAAATGATTAATCACGATTAATCGCATCCAAAATAAAAGTTTTTGTTTACATAATATATATTTGTGTACTGTGTATATTTATTATGTACACTGTAAAAAATGATTGTGATTTTAACGGTAAAAGACTGTAGAAATGCCACAGTAAAAACCTGTTAAATGATTTACAGTAAGTTTCCTTACTATATACGGTGAATAACTGTAATAGATCTAACCTTTGTTTTCGAGAAAGTAGCCTCAGATTCGACACTCAGAAACTGTGTCTGAAATCACACCCTACACCCTCATTCACTATTCCCTACATTAGTTCACTATATAGAGTCCACCTGACAGAGAGAATGTAAACTAATGAGTGAATTCAGACACTGATGAACAGCTGCTGTTAACGAGCAGAATCACTGAAGGAAAGAACAAGAAATGAAACTACAACTGACTTCAGCCAAAGCCTTAAATGAAATTAACCGAAATAAAACAGCAGAGGAGGATTACACAACTCCACAAACAGCATTACCAGCTTCACTGATTACTAACCAGACTCACTTTATTTCTGTCATATATCTACACAAATTCTTTGAGAATTAACCGAGGTTTATATTGTATTGAAAATGTTTTGTTTGGTATCACCATTTTGGCGATCAGTGGTTTCTTTAGTTGGGCTCTTGACCCATGACTCTTTAATGTTAGTTTTTCTCTGCTGTTGTATCTGTGTATGTAAAGCACATTTGCTATGACAAGAAGAGCAGAGAGAAATTGTAGTGAAGTGGTTTTGATAACTATAAATGATGAAATCATCATCTCATGATCTGATTCACTTTTCTCAATTGGTGTCTAATTATATGGGTTAATTAATTTTTTATTGTTTATGGTACTAATATGACTCTACAAGATGTTGACGGACTACTGTTAATAAATGTAAAAATATTTTATGCACAAAACCTTTAGAGCTACAGCCCTGTTTCGACACACACAGACATAAGGAATCAGCATATGAATCTCAACAATGGTGACTATTATTAATAAAAAAAAAAATAATAATGCCGCAATGCATGCTGGGTGCCAGTACAAAACTCCCAGCATGCATTGCAGCATGATTTTTTTTTTTTTAATTGTCACCAATCTTGAGTTTCATAGGCTGACTGTTGATGTCTGTGTGTGTTTAAGTTCTGCCATAGGTCAAAGCTTTTATTTGTGCATTTTGTGCTTAGGAATGTTTTACAATGATTGCGGTAGTATCTGTGGTGCAACTCAAGAGTATTAGTTATATGTTTCACACTTAATAAGAGATTAAACATTAGGTAAGATCAGTGAATCAGACTAGCTCATGATGGTCTTGACATCACAAACACCAGTTCTATCTGATCATAGATTTTTTTGGCTTTTCTTGCTATAAAAACTGTTAAATAAACACAGCTAATTAAAGCAACCAAAGAAAAGCTATTTTTAAAACGTCAAGGTTCAAGAGCCCAACTAAAGCAAACACCGATCGCCATTATGGTGACTTCAAATGAAAGTACAACACCTAAAATCTCAATAAGAGCTTTTGTACACATATGACAGAAATAAAGTCACACTGGTTAGTAATAAGAAGCTGGTGATGCTGTTTGTGGAGCTGTTTAATCCTCCTCTGCTGAGATCTTGATACATTTAATGTGTTTTATTTTCAGTTGATTTCATCTTTGGCTTTGGCTGTAAGTTGTGTTTCTCTGCTCTTGTTTCTCTTTCCTTCAGTGATTCTGCTTGTTAACAGGTGTTCATCACTAATGCTCAATCCTCATTTAATTATCTCATTAACTTCATCACCGCTTCAGTGTCACTTCAACACTCTGTAGTGTGGACACATATAAGTGCTCTTTAAAACTGAGGATTTTGCTGTTGGATTAAAGGGGTTAAATGTGTGAGATGAAGAAAAACACACTGTGAAATGTATTTTTAACAGAAATATACGGTTAATTTAATTTACGGAAGCAAACTGTAAAAAACTGTAGCTTACTGGCAACCACAGCTGCCGGTATTTCACCATAAAATCAAGAAAAGAAAACAGCAAAATACTGTAAAACCTAACAGTTTCCTGTTGTGTTTGTGTTCACCATTGTGCTGGAGAGCAGAGCCTGTGTTTAAGTAAAGGACGGACAGCGAAACACTGATGTTATACTGCTTGTTGTTTTATTTAAAGGCAGTAACTGTATAGTTACTGATGCAGTGTGAATCTCTTCAAGACTTTCAATCACACATGAATGTGTGCTGCTGTTATCTGCAAGAGTTTTGAGTTGAATTGATGCTTTTAATGACTTTGCATAAATCAGTAGATTTTTCTTCATGGACTTAAGCAAAATAGTTCTTAAGACCAATATGCTTGCGTTACTTAAGTATTATACATATTAGTTTATAAACAAATGCCAATTTGTCCAAATTAAGTGCAGTCGGTTTCTGCAAATAAAATGAGTTAACTCAAAGGTTTGCATATTAACATTGTATCAGTTAATGAAATACAGTTTTTCACTGTAAATTTAAACAGTTCTGTAAAACCTAAAATGTTGCTAGTGTATTTTTCACGGTAAAGTTCTGGCAACCACAGTATTTTACCGTAAATTTAACAAACTTTTTTTACAGTGTATATATAAATACACACACATACAGCATATATTTTGAAAATATTTACTTGAATTTACGTGTATATATTTATATTCATATAAATTATATCATATATAAATATATAAACGTAACATGTTTTTCTGAAATATGTACATACATGTGTGTATTTATATATACATAATACATATACACAGTATACACACATATTATGTTAACAAAAACTGTATTTTGCGGATGCGATTAATCGCGATTAATTGTTTGACAGCACTAGTTTTTATTAAATGTATTAGAGTGAAAGTACAATATTATGCTTTGGAATGTAAGTAAAAGTAAAGGTTCTGAAAATAAAATACAGTACAATACTGAAGTGCAGTGACATGATGTTTAGCTCTGAGTGCTGTGTCATGAATGCATTCTGTCATCATAGGTGTATTAGTGTGCTCTCTTTTAGACTCTATGTAGTTTACAGTCTCTGGCTGTGATGAACACTTGCTTTTGTCCCAGTGACAGGCCTTCCTCTCAGCGGTCTATGTGATAAGTGATCAGTGTCCACACAGAAAGCTGTTCTTTCAGACTGTGACACTCACATACAAAACATTTCTAGAAATAACCACTGATGAGGATATATGCTGAGAGGACACCAGGCAGGTGCGACTGCAGAGTAAAGCCGCGGTCACACTTTGAGCATGCAATATTTCTGTGGAAACTGCATATGTCGTAATATGAGGTCATGCTTTCTGGTGTCTTTTTATAAAATGGAATTTTACTTATAATGCTTCTAAAATGTAAACATATGTAATATTCTTACTGTACTCCAATGCTGCAATCCTGCAGATTTAAGTTTGAATTATTTTAATTCAGCTAAGAGGCCACTTCAGTCTTTTACTGGCAACACATCTTTACATACAGATTCACCAAACTTGAACTTTGCAATACAGAGGAATTCAAACAAGCTTGTGTTTTCTGTCTCCTGCATTCTCATACGTATAAATGGAAGTCAAGTCAAGTCAAGTCACCTTTATTTATATAGCGCTTTTAACAATACAGATTGTGTCAAAGCAACTGAACAGCATTAATTAGGAAACTAGTGTCAATAATACAAAATGATTGCCATATTTCTAGAGAGAAGAGTCACACCACCCCAAGAGGGATGAAGACCATCTCTTTTCAACAGGTCAGGTCTGCCCCAAAAACTCATCCAATTATCTATGAAACCTATGTTATTCTGTGGGCACCACTTAGACATCCAGCCATTGAGTGACACCAGTCTGCTATGTATCTCATCACCACGGTAAGCAGGGAGGGGACCAGAGCATATTACAATCAATGGAATGAAAAGTGTAGTGCCCATGCATGAATTCTCATTGGTCCAAAATACTGCTCCAGATAAATGTATCAGGCATGAAATGATTGGCTGGGATTGTGTCACTTCATGCTACGTTTTCACATTCAGTGCAGACAAACAGTTTACTTGTCACAGTAAATTTGTTACAACACACCCAGCTAGTACAGTTTTACAGAAATTATACACAAAATATTTTTAAATCAGTTCTGATTTTTTTTTTTTGTAAGATTTATTTTTGGTGTTTTGCCTTTTATTATGATACGACAGTGGAGAGCAGACAGGAAGCAAAGTGGGAGGGATCAGGAAAGGTCCTCGAGCTGGGATTCAAACTCGGGACGCCCGTAACACAAGGGTGTTATATGTCAGCACACTTGCTCACTATGTTATTGGCACAGACAAATTCTGACAAATTTTTGGATTCATGAAAACAATTATATTTTCAAAATGTTAATACAAATAAATATAAATACAGACAAGCCATGCGTGAATTGTTGAAGTAAAACATTTATATTTACAGCATATTGTGTTTTTATATAATGTTGATAACATTATTTACTTTAATAATATATAGTAACAACCAGTGTTGGGGAAAATTACTTTTAAAAGTAATGCATTACAATATTGCGTTACTCCCTAAAAAGTAACTAATTACGTTACTTAGTTAATTTTTATGGAAAGTAATGCATTACGTTACTTTTTAAATCTGGGCAGGACTTACCTGTTTGTTTTTAATATAAAAAAGTTATTCTTCTATAAATCTAAAAGCCCTTTCACACCAAAAGTGAAATGAATATGCCTTGGGCTGAAGGAAATGTAAATTAATGTCTGTACAGTAGAGGGCGCAGCTCAAACAAACTGCATGAAGAATATGACGCAGGAGAAGAAAGTTCAACACTATTCAGCAATAACAAAAATGAAACACAAATGTGTAATTTTTTGCTTAGTATGGTTGAATTTGATCATCGGAGTTCAGTAGCAAAGACATGGGTTAATTAAATGGGATTAAATACATAAATGATGTTTGTCTTATTTAACATATTTAATTATTGCAGGTTTGTATAATATTCTGAGTTTGCATTTGACTGTTTTTACCCATTTTGAGGAATACTGAATCTGTTTTTGTCGAGGTGAAATGAGTAAATGCATGTTGACATTTAGTCTAGAACTGCAGTAAGACCATGTTCACACAGCAGCACATACAATGTTCTGCACTTACTCCTGATTTCTCTCAACATGGCAACATGAGAGATGTCAGTCAATACATGGGAAACAAATATGGGAGTTTTTGGGAGCGTCTATTTTATACAATTCATATACAGTATTATTTTGTTATTCTAATAGGATAGGAATCCAAGTGACATGCAAGGTTATAGTGGCAAGTTGTGAAATTTCTTGGCAAAACCCCTCAATAACGACATCCTCATTTTGACTTTGTATTTTTACTTTAATTTATGTTCCACCATGCCACTCTCATATGTAAAGGTACAGCAGTCTTTCCCAATGACAGCAATTTGTTCAGTTTTCAATGGCAACTAGTCTGTGTACAAAAGAAAGTTACAAAACATTAGTGCAAATACTTAATATCAAATACCTATAGCTCTGGGTAAATGCACAGTATAGATGCCCACCACTAGTATCAAATCTGCTATCCACTGCCTTACACGGGATATTTCCCGTCACCAGACACGTATCATCTTTAACATTCTGCACATGCGGAGCTGGGATTGATTAATATCACCTCTGGTGAGTAGGAAGGCCTCAGGAGGCGGCAGAGGGTGACGGGCTGGTAAAAAAAACGCTGACTGGAAAGCCAATTGCCTGAAATGTAACTGATCCAATAAAGCAGGGCTGTAATTTAGACGTATTGCTGATGGAGCGAGGTGAGAGGACTCAAAAATTGCATTTGACTGCAGTGATGATATTCAAGAATGACATGTCATGGCCATTAAGCTTGTATTGTTTGTGAGATGCTGCAGGCTAAGCAGTAAATAAACGGAATAACTGCATTTATTGTGGCACAATACCTGGGTTATTCACTCGCTATTCGATATTCGCTATTCACTCGTTATTCACACTATTCAAATTAATTTGGGTTTTTAAACCTTTTATATCAAAGGCTGCACTACTACATTGCTCCATTGGAGAAACTGTAGACACATGCAGCTTGACATGCTGAGGTTGAGCGTTTCTGCTTCACCTGGAAAAACACTTTAGAGCAGCTTCAGGACTGTGATCAATATCGTGGTCTATATGACATACTAATGGACCTGAAAGAGACATCAGCAGCTTTGGGGCGTAGCGGCTGAGATCATTAAGGTCAGAGGTTTAGCTGGTTGCAGAGCAAGCAAGTGTCCGCTTTCTTTACAACCCTACTGTCTGTCCTTGACTAGGACGTGTAGGATCGCTCTACTGCCTACAGAGACAATACTACCCAAATGGATCCTCCTAAGTGGCTGATTTGAGATATTCTCCATTAAAAGACATTCACAGATTTCACGCCAGTATATAGTGCAAGGGAACGCACTATTGCTATTTTTTGTCCCAATTAATTAACAGTACATTAATTTTTTTCTATAGTTTATATTATATACATTATTTTATAGGTTGTGTGTTTTACAGTTTAAATTTATTAAATGAAAGTAAGTGCACTTAGCTGAACTTTAGAGTGTTTTTTTTACCCGCTTAAGTAGAACTTCAGTACATCTTTATAAATAGTTTATATTTACTTCTATCATCTTTGAAATATGTGATTGCTGAATGTACTGACAAGCATTTATGGTAAACTAAAATATACTTAAATGTCATTTCTATTGAAATTGTGTATGCCGCCTATATAAATACATTTGTAGTCACACATTGTTGTGTGTTTTACAGTTTAAATTTATTAAATGAAAGTAAGTGCACTTAGCTGAACTTTAGAGTGTTTTTTTTACCCGCTTAAGTAGAACTTCAGTACATCTTTATAAATAGTTTATATTTACTTCTTTCATCTTTGAAATATGTGATTGCTGAATGTACTGACAAGCATTTATAGTAAACTAAAATATACTTAAATGTCATTTCTATTGAAATTGTGTATGCCGCCTATATACTGTAAATACATTTGTAGTCACACATTTGTAATGATGAAGTTGTGATTTAGGACTTTTAAAATATATTTATTGTAAATGTAATAAAAATGAACTATCTACAGTTAAAATTATAACCAAGTATTTTACTTGTGCTTTAGTATGTTAGTCAACACACTGAAGCACATGTAATGTGTTTTACACAACATAACATTAATATATTTTTATATATTAAATGCAATAAAATGTACTAAACTTAGATGTACTATATGTTTAAATGTACTAAACTGCAACTACAAATATATCTAAATACATCACATAAGATTTAGTGCAACGATTAATTGCAGTTAATTGCATCCAAAATAAAAGTTTTTGTGTACATAATATATGTGTGTGTACTGTGTATATTTATTATGTTTATATAAATACACACACATGCTTGTCTATATTTAAGAAAACGTTTATTTTGGATGCGGTTAATCGTGATTAATCGTTGCCCAGCACTAATAAGTTTGGTTACACTTTATTTTAAGGTGTCCTTGTTACAGTGTAATGATACATTTAAGTACTGAGTAATATTAATTAACTACATGTGCTTATTATATGGGGTTAGGATTAGGGGTTGGCTTAGGGTTATTGCATGTAATTATAATTGTTGTTATAATAGTAAGTACATGTAACATGTGTAACAAGGACACCTTAAAATAAAGGGTTCCCATAACTATTAACAGAAATGACATTAAACTTCACTTTAGTTTTCCATTAATGCTTGTCATTATTCATCAGTACACTCTAACTATATTTCAAAGATAACTGGAGTAGTTATAAAATTACACAAAAAGTTAATTAAATAAGAAATTTAACTATAATACATTTTCTTGTAAGTGCAATTTACATTCAATTAAAATGCATTCAGTTTACACAAGTATATTCTTATAAAGTGCAACATTTTCATAAGAAGTGCTGTTTTTAAAAGTATGCAAAAGTGTAATTCCTCAGCTCAATGGGTTTTGAGTCACAGATGTAAACTCAGTGTGTTTCGTTCTTTTAGCTCTCCTTTATGCCACCATCTTTGGTAACGTAACCACCATCTTCCAGCAAATGTACGCCAACACCAACCGCTACCACGAGATGTTAAACAGCGTGAGAGACTTCCTGAAGCTCTACCAGGTTCCCCAGGGCCTCAGCGAGAGGGTCATGGACTATATCGTCTCTACGTGGTCCATGTCCAGAGGAATCGACACAGATAAGGTATTTGGCACAGAGTCTCATAGACTGAAGAACATTATCCAGGGAGCTTATTTTCTTCATTCATTGCAAATGTCATTTGTTCGGTCTTTGCCATAACATCCGTAGCATTTGTGAATAATGACGCTCTAATGTTTAAGATCACAGTCTAACTGTGTTACGTAAGGCTTTCAACAGCTTCTCAAAATCTCATAAATTATTCGTGAAAGGTTCGGAGAGCCACCAATTTTTGTTTTAAATTGATGCTAATAAGTTTTAGATCGCCGTAAAGCAAAATTTGATTGTTTTCACTGTTTTTAAAATTCTACTGCAGGTGTTGCAAATTTGTCCCAAAGACATGCGAGCGGACATCTGCGTTCATCTCAACAGGAAGGTGTTCAAAGAGCACCCGGCTTTCCGACTGGCCAGCGACGGCTGTTTGAGAGCGCTTGCCATGGAGTTTCAGACCATCCACTGCGCCCCGGGAGACCTCATCTACCACGCGGGCGAAAGCGTGGACAGCCTCTGCTTCGTGGTGTCGGGGTCTTTGGAGGTCATCCAGGACGATGAAGTCGTTGCTATTTTGGGTGAGTGTAATTCTACCTGTGCTCTGAGGTCTACCACTTGACTAGAGCCCATCATGAAAATATAATTATTATAAATATTCAGTCAGAATCAGTTGCTGCTGGTCATTTTTTCCATACATTTTTCTCTTAAATAAAAGTGCAAAAATGTCTTCAGAACATTTGTGACCCTGGAGCACAAAACCAGTCATAAGAGTCAATTTTTTAAAATTGAGATTTATACATCACTTGAAAGCTGAATAAATAATATTTCCATTGATGTATGGTTTGTTAGGATAGGACAATATTTGGCTGAGATACAACTATTTGAAAATCTGGAATCTGAGGGTGCAAAAAAATCAAAATATTGAGAAAATCATCTTTAAAGTTGTCCAAATGAAGTTCTTAGCAATGCATATTACTAATCAAAAATTAAGTTTTGATATATTTATGGTAGGAAATTTACAAATTATCTTCATGGAACATGATCTTTACTTAATATCCTAATGATTTTTGGCATAAAAGAAAAATGGATAATTTTGACCCATACAATTTTTGGCTATTGCTACAAATATACCCCAGCGACTTAATGCTTTTGTGCTCCAGGGTCACATTTGATAATGCAGTATATTAAAATTCTGCTGTTTCGCTGACCTTGGTTTACCTATAATAGGTTTTTAACTATTCTTTAATGATAATGGTTCTGGCTTGAATCCCTTTTAAAGATTTTGGCAACAAAATTATTATTTTATGCTGCAGTTACTCTGCATGGTTTAATGCACAGATCCTTTATTTTGCCTAATAAAATAATACTACGTTAAAAGACTGATTTTAATTACAATATATGATTTTCATTTACAATAATCAACGTTAAAATTTGGCACTAGTAACTTTTCGTGCCATCTCTCAAGATCTCAGCAGAAGATGATTGAACAACTCTACAAACAGCATCACCAGCTTGAGATATAGTTGAGTATCATCAGCATAACAGTGGAAACTAATCCCGTATTTTCTAATAATATTACCAAGGGGCAACATGTATATCGAAAATAGCAGAGGACCTAGGACAGATCCTTGTGGCACTCCATATTTTACTGGTGATAATTGAGATGACTCCCCATGAATCACTTTAGCTTTTATAGCTCATGTGTCACCACTTTCAGATAAGAGTATTTAGTTGTAGATCGGATCACAGAAATATTTTGGACCCTTTGCGTAACACTTTACAGATCTTAAAGTAAACAATACATGTCTAAATGTCAAATAAAACATATTGGAAATAGAACATCATTTAACAGTGGCCCAAATCAGTGCTAAAAAATAAATGTTTTTGCACATGCATGCAATAAGATCCAGATAAAACCACTTATTGCAACAAAACTCTAATATATCAATGACCAGTCAACATATAAAAATATCTCATGAGCCATGAGCCATTATACAACATAACAACACAATTGCATTTCTGTTTGTTTTGAGTCGTACATGATGAAAGTATTGACTTGCGTTCACTGAGTAAATCGAGAACTGGTCCAGCTGATTCAGTCAGTTCAGTCATGCAGAACAATACAATACGATACGGTGAAAGCTATCAACAAGCTCATTCTAAAAACTAGACAATGTAAGAAAACAGTGTTTTTCATGAGATTTTAAATTACATTTTTTTCCCCCATTGCATGTGCACAAGACACGCACCGAATAAGCTGTCAGATTGCTGGTAAAGGTGTGAACATGCAGAACAAAATCAGGGTAATGGGCAAAAACTAGGTGTAATGGGTTCTGCTTAAACAGATTCAGATGAAATCCTGATAATAGAACACATGACTATGACATTATATGTGAATAATGCTGCTGTCAGAGTATTTTAGCACATGTTGATAGAAGAACAAACATGTTCAAGAACCGTTTACGGAATCAAACGTCATTCAGAATATCATTCAGTTCCAAGATTCACCTGGATGAGAGTCATTTAAAAAAAATATATATATCTCAAAATCTAGATATGTGTGAAGTCCTTTTCAAATGAGATGAACATTTCCTTTTTCAATTCTAAGGCAACAAGTGTAATGTGTGATTTTTCTGGAATTCCAAATTCTATGATGTAATGTGAAGTTTTTAAATAAAATCTTAAAAATGAATCTTTTGAAATGAATGAACCTTCTTTCTCGTACTGTTGATGTTCGCTTACTCTATTATTTCACAGCGTTTCTTGAGTCAGGGCTGCTCTCTCTAAACTAGTCTCACTATCTCTCAGTGTACTGCTTTCAGGTGAATGTGTCTCTTGGGTACTGCTTCATGAGTTTCAATTTAGCTCATGTCTAGTCTGATTGTGCCTATGGTTAGTTTAGCCTGAAAGGATTGCTGGAATCAGTAATGAGCTTGTCTTACTTGGAATTACCGTCGCTGCCATTACAGACAATTTACACTTGCTGCTGTGTGGTTTTTAGTGCAAACGCAACTGCTAAAGTGTTTTAGTGGTTGCTCTGTTATATGGTTGCTAGAGTAGTTTTTATTACTGTGCAGTTGCAAAAGTGGTGTGAATACTTTTTAGCACGTTACTCCACAGTTACCAGGCCATTTTGGATGACTGGTATAGGTATTTTTTTACTAGGAGAAGTAATAATACTGTAGCTCCTACATCTGGCTATGAGTCCCTTTTTTTGCCAGTGTGTTATGTAATAGCATAGCCTCCGCTCAACAAGACACGATTTGAAGAAGCATTCAATCCATGCAGAAAGCCTAGTACTTAGGGTTAGGCGCATGTTTAACCCTCCTATTGCATTCTGGTCAGTTTTGTCCCAGTAGTGATACAGAAAGAAATGCATAGGTTTAGTACGGTGATGAAACTTTGGTTTAAGAATATCAAAATACACATCAAACATATTTAGGACTTCACATGAATATCCATGCGCAAGGACATTATAAACAGACAAAAGATGTAACTGACATAACAAATGAGCTACAGCCCGATATGGCCAAAAAGTTTAAATTTGAAAAAGGATAGAGATTTGAAAAATAAGTATTTAATTAATAGACGTAAATGTAATAATATGGTAATTACATGGTAATTACATCCAAAACGTTGAAATTCACTTATTTATAATAAGTTATTGGTCAAATACAATATGGATTTGGGTGCACTTTATTTTACAATATGTGTACTTACAGTGTACTAAGAAAGTAATAAGGTGCATCCCAAATCGCGTACTTATGCACTATTCTATGACGTTCTGTAGTCCGCGCCGCTTCGCTAAAGATAGGCGCCGCGTCCAAACCGCACAGCAAATACAAAATAAAAGTCAAAAAATAATGTCAATTTCAAAATAAACACCCTGTGCAGACTTCCGATCGTATTTCACGGTCACATATCTTTGGCAGGAGGACAGAAATGGACGACGAGCGGTTCATCCTCGAAATACAAAAACACATGGTGTTGTATGACATCATAAATCCTTTTTACAAGGACAATATGAGCAACCAAACAACATCTGACAGGCAAATCACGTGGTCTCGCGAATCCTACCGCTGCGTTTCTTATCCGCTTCTGGTGTGAGTTGGCACCGTGTGGAGGACGTAACAAAACCTCTTCGGAGCCGTAACGCGCCGCAGACGTGTGCAGTGTAAATAACCCCTTATTTACACAAGCATTGACTAGAATGACCGCGATCAGTTCCGGTAGCCGCGTCGGAGCCGTAACGCACCGCAGACGTGTGCAGTGTAAATAAGGGGTAAGGGGTCACACATACTCCGTCTGCAGTGCGTGTGCATTGCGTTTTTTTTTACGCACCCATGTTAACGGATTAGAGCTTTCACACTGCACGCGGTTGCGGTCCGTCAGTGCGTTCCAGGTATGCACATGTGTAACCGGACTGTAAAATAAAGTGCTACCATGGATTTAGCTGAGAAGTACTAAGTTATCACTGTTTTATAAGCTCACATTCCTCTGGGTCAAAACTGACCTGGGTAAGGCAAGAGGTGTCAGTTCAGTGTTAAGATTATTAAAAAAACATGATGATTATGCATGAGAAACAGTAATAATGCCTTTCCAAACGCCGCTAATAAGCTTCTAGTGCCATGAGAACCTCTCAGGTTTTGCCCTCTCGACAGACACGGCAGAAACAGATCTGCTGTCCAGTGGAGGTCAAGTATTATGCCGAGATAAATATTTGCAGTGCAGCGCGTGTGGGGCGGCAGGTCTCTAGCAGAGTGTGTCATTTTACTGGAGGTGTAAATCTGTCATGGCAGGGTTAGAAACAGAGCAGGGTGGAGGAGATCTGCTCTAGCGTGAAGCCGAGTGTGAATTGTTCTTTAAACGAATGAAGGAATGTGAATTTTGTACAAAAGCACAGCTGAAGCCTTGTCAAAAAGTCATCTTTGTATATTGTAATGACATTTGAGCAACAAATATACACATCACTTTTGTTGTACATTTCAGCTAAATTGGCTCAGCACACTTAACCGCTTTGTGATTCACCACACCATCCCAGTAGGCATATAGATGCGTGACATCTTTGTAATTAGATACTAAAGCAGATAAAAACCCTTGATATGTGTGTTCATTAATATGTCAATAATTTATTACATGTCATCACACAGACCATTTGACAGAGTTGAATGGGTGGAAATGTTCTACATGAACAATGCAACATAACAAAACCACATTTCATTCATTATAATCAATGAATCTGTCGGTTTGGGATTTTTCTTGTGCATGGCCAACTCTTTTTGTTTCAATTATCTTCTTTCTAACTACATGTACAGTATATGCAGCGCTACATTGTGCATAAGCTTTACTATCTTTAAAATATCCCATACAATTTTTTTATACCCATGCATTTCTGTTTAAAATAGCCTAAGCAATGAAATTCACTAATTTTACCATTGCTGAAGTGTAGCATAAAGCTCACAGCTGACTGGTTCATTGTGAAAGGGACAGTTCACCCCAAAAAAATGAAAATTCTGTCATCGTTTACCCAACCTGATATTGATCCAAAGCATTTTTCGTGTCTTTCTTCAGCAAAACAAACAAGAATATATTTTGAAGGAGAGCTTTGGGAACCAAATAACATTGGAGCCCACTGACTTCCACTGTATGGACAAAACAACATTAAAACTCAAATGACTTCTCAGAAAGAAAAAAGAAAAAAAGCATACGGCTTTGGAATGACATGAGACTGAGTAAATGATGACAGAATTTAATTGTTGGTCTAATCTATACACTCTTAAAAATAAAAGTGCTTAAAAGTTTGAGTACATAGTGCATAAGTACATAGTGTATGAGTGCATAGTGTACAGTGCGTCATTTGGGACGCAGCTATAGTAATATAAGGTAACTACAGTACATAGGTTAGGGTTAAGTTTAGGGGTAGGTTCAAGGCTAGTAACTAGCTTTTATCCAGTTATTGCAATTATTATAATAAGAGTGAAAAATATATATTGTCTATAATATATATATATATATATATATATATATATATATA
>NW_015646473.1:54193-58539 GCF_001515625.1 Sinocyclocheilus rhinocerous | reverse complement strand
AAAGGTGCTTAAAAGGTTCTTCACAGCGATGCCATAGAACCATTTTTGGTTCCACAAAGAACCATTCAGTCAAAGGTTCTTTAAAGAACCATCTCTTTCTTACCTTTTTATCATCTGAAGAACCTTCTTTCGCCACAAAGAACCTTTAGTGAAACAGAAAGGTTCTTCAGATGTTAAAGATTCTTTATGGAACCATTTAGACAAAAAAGGTTCTTCTGTGGCATCGTGAAGCACCTTTATTTTTAAGAGTGTATGTGATACAATGTTGTAGTTACGGTGTTACATTAGCGTCATTTCTGTGAAATGTCTCTGTCTAAAAAGGTCCATAGTCTATTGTCAGTAGTTAATGATGTATGAGGTACAGATCCCAAAGAAGTTCCTTTCAAACCAAGTAGCTTTCTGTTTGTCAAAACTGCAAATTTGTGCGACCAACTTGAAACCGTTGCATGTCTCACGCACTTTTACCGTGTTACATAATGTCAAAGCTATTTGTGTCAGTGTTAAACTTTTGCCCTCTCTGGGTCACATCACAGTAGGCTTCAGTCTTATTTACATGCATGAACTTATTTAACGTTCCCCTGAAATGACATTCTCAACCCGAGCAATTTCATTCTGGAGTGCATATTGAGTTCCCTGTGATCCATGAAAATTCGCACCTACATTTCTCTGAAGGTATTAGGAAGCCTAACGGACTTCATTCTTCAATGTCCCCCTCTCGTTTTTCTCTCTCAGGAAAGGGGGATGTGTTCGGGGATGTGTTCTGGAAAGAGGTGAATTTAGCTCAGGCCTGTGCAAACGTCCGTGCGCTGACCTACTGCGATCTTCACATCATCAAACGGGACGCCTTACAGAAGGTTCTGGAGTTCTACACAGCCTTCGCCGGACACTTCTCACGAAACCTGGTGCTCACCTACAACCTGAGGAAAAGGGTGGGTACCTAGACACTTTAAAAATAGCGTAAATAATCTCATGCTTCCCAACCCCAGTTCGGCACATTTTGGATGTCACCATTATATAACACACTGATTCATTCTTTAGTAGTGGTCTCTATATCTTGAGACCATGGTACTCTATTACACTCCAGTCACTGGAGTTACTAGCTGCTTTCACACATGAAACTTGGTAATTATTTTAATTGATGCAAATTGCCAGATTGACTTTTCTAGTAAATGCACCATATGTGCTGTTCACACAAGCAACGTCTTCCAGTCTTTAAGATACCATTCACACACCAGCACCAAAATCCTACCCAGGCTCATTGGAAATACATGGCTCTACTTACATTTCTGCAAAACATACAGTAAGTTGAAATGAACACTAGAGGCAGTAAAACGCCAATAACTTTTATTATTTTTCACACTTACAGGGCCAGAGTTTTGATTAAGAAAGCCTCATTTTCACACAATTCTTTGCACAATATTATGTGTTATGACTACAAAACAATTTTAACATGCTGCGAGATTCGAAAACTGATACTTTTGAATGTTAGCGTCACATATGCAGCTTCATATGTATGGGTTTTCTAATTTGGTGAGTTTGCTCAGTAGCTCATGCAATACGGCATTGCACTTGTGAGGTAAAGAGCTCCGGTACAAATCCTGTGAAACTATGATTTGACAAAACAGCACAAACCTGCATATAAGGAAGTAATAACAGCACGGTTGCATTAGTTGAATGTGGTTTTATATTATTTTGCATTCATTAAAGGGGTCACATGATGCGATTTCAATTTTTCCTTTCTCTTACGCGTTTCAAAAAGGCGGGGCATAGAGGAGAAACAATAATGTACAGTATGTGGAAAATAATGTGTTTTTTTACTTTAAACCGCATAAACACATTTCATTACACCAAATACACAAAATAATGTTCTTTTTAGCAGCATCATATGACCCCTTTAACACTCATTGGGTAGTGTTATTTTCCAGCATGATAGAGCATTAAACTTTTAGCGACACTCCTCGGACTTGAAGCGACATAATAAAAACACACATATTAAATGCGCATTTTAGCGCCACTCACTAGACATTTCACTTTGAAACTGTCGCGATACGTGCAATAAGGTATGTTATATCGGTAATGCAGAAATGTTGCCACAAGCACATATTTCCAATGAGCCTAGGTTGACCATAATATTGGTAAAATCTGTTATGTCAATCATGACCTTTAAGGAAATGACACCGCAGGTCACATGACAAAGCCAACCTGTTGGATGTAGTATTCATTCATGCTATATGGAACATCCTTTTTTTAACAGTCAAAGAAAGTTTGTTCTTCCTCAAATTGCACAATGCGATTTTGGAAACAGCTATTTAAAGTGTTGAAATGCGCTTTCATAAAAGGCGGTAATTTTCCGTAAAGGACTATATGGTATAGTCAGACTAAACTGTAAAAATGATCTAACCTCCTTATTTTAATGCATTTGAATGATCAGATTCCTGCAGCTTTGTGATGTTTCATCGGTTTTGTTATCATGTTTTCCTCTTGGCTGTCAAATGTTTGACCTTCCTTTTGCTGTTGAGGAGTTCTTCATTTACTGCTGCTCTTCCGAGAATGATTTTGACAGCTTTTCATTAATGTTATAGCTGGTGTGGGTGAACACTGTTCAGTTTCATCTGCTTTTGTCTCAGAGTTTGTCAGCTACATTGCGTCCGTGTGGAGGTGGGGCTGAAGCCTCATTTAAATTCACATCTCGTTTCTCTGTGTAAGCACTTTTTGCAGTGAAGTGATTATGAAGCCAACTGAGCTGGAAGATCTATACCCTCTATCAGACACAATTGCTATAGCACTCCATTACTCATGTGGCAGATGTAGGAACAGTGAACACTTCTGAATACTGAATGCACTGCTGTTCTTACTGTGCTTTCCTGTTCATTTCTTTAAATGTGTTACTTTTAAAGTGATAGTTCTCCAAAAAAAAATAATAAAATAAAATAAATAAATAGGTCAACCTCCTGTATGACTTACTTTTTTGGCATGGTTATTATTATGGTTAACTAAAATAAAATACAATATTTAAAAAATAAAATAAAATATAAAATAAAATAGCAGATTAAAAACAAACATTAACTGAATATTTACAAATACATTTCAAGTAAAAGTGAAAAGTTAAATTAAAAATAAATAAAAACTAAAATGAAAATAAATTAAACCTAAATAGTATTTAAAAACAATGAAATAAAAAAGCACATTAAATCACTAACAATTAAACTAAAATAAAAAATAAATAAAACAAATATTAAAGTTTCAAAATAGTGGCAAAACATCTTGGTTTCATTTGTAAGATTGCATATGTTACAGTAAATGTTTGGACACATAAATCAATAAAGTGAGTGGAAATTCGATATAGAATAGAATAGAATATGATCTATCTAGCTGGTTGTCTGTAAAGGCCTCTTCACAACCAGGATGATTACTATAACTGTAAAGTTTCAATAATCATTCTAATTCTAATTTCAACATTATTTTTTCCAACTGATATTCCAAAACCTATACATATAAAATCTATTCATATATACTGGTCAATCATATTTGCAGGTCTTATTTTTGAGGTTTGCTCAAGGTCATTCCTGAATTAAACTGATGGGATTTTATTGATCAGATGATAAATCAGAGGTGAGCCAATAGCATAAAAGAATAAAGAATGACTGGTTGCTCTCTTTGGTCTAGTCTGACGTTATATGTGTGATTTATGAAATCTAAAGTCTTGTTTCAGCATATGAAATGGTTTGAGGGCTGAAGCAATCATGGCGTGTGTGCTGTGTGTGTGCGTGTTTGAGTGATTGCATGGCTATCATCAGAGTAATGGCCTTATTCGTTCAGGTGAGATTGTGGCGTAAGCAGCTCGGTGTCTCTGGCTGTATTATCCAGGTATAGCCTAATCAGATCCAGCTTATTGAACTAATGCTCAAACCTTAAGCGTGGCTCTGCTGTCTGTGTGAGTGCAGGATGAAGAGAGAGACAGAGGCAAAGATTAGATAGCCATGATCACAGCCGGTCGTTTAGTTTAGTAACGGTCAGAAAATGGCCATGTAGAGTCAAGAGCTGAATTAATGGAACACAAAGTCAAACTGACCTTAGAAGAACAGAAAATAGAAACCTGATACAGACGTATCTTCATCATCAATCCCCTCCTTCAGTCCCTCCCTCAACGTCTCACTCTGTCCATCTCTCTTTCTCTTTCTGTGATGAATGTTCTAAAGAAATATGATTTAAGACAGACAGACAGAGAGACAGACAGACAGACAGAGAGACAGAGAGACAGACAGACAGACAGACAGACTGACTGACTGACTGACTGACTGACTGACTGACTGACTGACTGACTGACTGACTGACTGACTGACAGA
>NW_015646473.1:44170-54157 GCF_001515625.1 Sinocyclocheilus rhinocerous | reverse complement strand
GACAGACAAAAAGACAGACAGACAGACAGACAGACAAAAAGACAGACAGACAGACAGACAGACAGACAGAGACAAAAAGACAGACAGACTAACAGACATGTAGATAGACAGACAGACAGACACAGACAGACATGTAGATAGATAGAAAAGAAAGAAAGAAAGAAAGAAAGAAAGAAAGACAGACAGACAGATAGATGTAAAAAACACACATATAGCAGTAAATAATGACAGAATGTTCCATTATGGTGAACTATAACCTTGAACACAGATCGCTGGTTTTGATTGTGTTCTGGAATGGACAGATCTGTATCCTTCAGTGTCCTCTGGATGGGGCGGCACACAGCAGAGATCTGAGCGCTGGACACTGGTATTGATCACAGCGCTTGCTCACTAACAGCTGCTTATCTTACTCAGACATTTCTGTGTGCTTTTAATTCAGACAAATCTCTCTTGCTTTTCACCTTCCCTGCAAATATAATAATATTTAATTTCTCTTGTATCCTTTTCACAACATATTTCCTTTTAGTTCTGCATTTGTTCAAGCGGGTCAGGCTTTTCATGATCTTCATTGGTATTTTAATTCAATCTCCCACAGACTCTTCCTTTATTTACATTCTCCTCCGTGTTCTGTTCCTGTCTGTGTCTCTCGTATCATTGATCTGTGGCTGGCTTGTGCTATAACTGTGTCTGTCTGTATATGATAATCACACAACACAGCTAAAACGTGTGGCCCGACCTGGCCCTGTGCACATGTAACAACAGTGTATTATTTTCTTTGTAATACATGGGTCTCAGAAGGCCTCATACCATTGATTTAGGTCACATCCAACCCTCGGGAAAGTACCTAGTCTCTTGTTTGTCCACAAAAGTGCTTAATGAGGTTGTTGAACCAGTTTCAGGTGAGTGGCTGCTTGTGAAATATTATATTACAGAAGCATGTTCATGTTCATGTGAATAGATTCTGCTGATGGGCAGGTTTGGAAACTATCTCAAGCATGTAATTGTATTAAAAAAAATGACACTTCATGAATATATGTCCAACAAATTACTTCACCTTCATCACATAATGGTCAAATAGACAGTTTTTCCAACACATTATTGAGTGCTCATGTCTATAGTGCTGTCTTCAATTGCTGCATACAAAAACATTTAGCATAATCAGTGTAGTCTGATTCAAAAACAAATTATTATAATGAGACTTTTTTATTAATTGCACAAAAGACTTCAATTTCACAAAGGATCAGTTTGATTTGTTCAGGTTAGTTCATAATGGAATACTAACTTACTGCTGTGCAGTATACACTGTTTGCTACCTACTGTTTAAAAAAATCAATAAATAAAATATTATTTCTTGATGAATTATATGTAGTGCCCTGCATTGTGGTCATACAACCTCATGACATTGCATGTGGATAATAGGTAATAAAAAACATGAAAAAATCAATAACCAACCCTTTGCTTTGGGATAGTATGTCAGTCTGAAATATTACAAATTCTTACGTCACTTAAGTAATTTCTTGAATGGTTGGAGTAATTCATCTTTGAGACATCCAGCTGTTTACTGTCACCTCTATGCTAATAATGGACATTGGAAGCCAATTTTAAAGTCCTGTGATTTTATTGATCATCATGAGCAGTAAATTGTCACTGGTCACCTTCACTGGAGCGAGTAAATGAAGATGGAAGTGTGCTAGAGCGCGTTAATGACATACTGTAACAGGCGGATACATTTCCACACTCATGGGAGTTTGTGCTGAAAGTGCAATTATCTTACTGCGTCTCTTTAAAGACTCTAAAATCATTA
The DNA here is from genome assembly GCF_001515625.1 of Sinocyclocheilus rhinocerous. Taxonomy (NCBI): domain Eukaryota; kingdom Metazoa; phylum Chordata; class Actinopteri; order Cypriniformes; family Cyprinidae; genus Sinocyclocheilus; species Sinocyclocheilus rhinocerous. The sequence goes on along the minus strand of NW_015646473.1, from coordinate 52,353 downwards.
CTGTTAAACCTTCTGGTAATGACTTAAAGAAACAGTTCAGCCAAAATAGAAAATTCTGCCATCATTTACTCACATTCATGTCATTCCATTGCAGTGTACATTATTAATGATGCATCCATGCACATCATTTTTTTTAAATACATGTGCCCTCATTATCTTTAATCAAAATAACTTCCTCTCCCTCTCGCGATGACATTTCTTCTCTGATGATATGTGTCTCGGTGCGAGGAAGGGACAGCCATTCACTCACATTTTTTCTTGTTCGAGAAGTTGTTTCACTCACAAAATAGGGAAGAAAAGACAATTGCAACTTCTGTTTCATGCCAACTTTGAAATTTTTTTCGTTGAAACCAATGGGTTATTGACTGCATCGATAAACATATGTAAAATGTGCTTTTGCCATCTCTAGTGAAACACGTTTGTCTTGGACATGCGACACTATCAGAGAGATGAGTATTTAACATGTTATGTTTTTCATGTCATCTCGAACTGCCGCAATTCTCTGCAGATGGCTGATCAAGATTCGACATGAAGAAATACGTGTTTGTTGTTTTCAGTCAGTTTTCAGACTCAAGCAATAAACTATGAATCTCTCTAACCCCCAAAACTCATTATCTTTGGCTTTGACACATCAGAAAAATGACACTCCTGAATATTGTCCACCTCCAGTCCAATTTTTCAGGGAGTTTGAAGAAACTGACTGAGGTTTTGCCAAGTAAGACTTATTTCTGGATCAGCATATTTTGTTGATCCTGTGACAACATTCTTCTTAAACAAACACAGTAATACCCAAGGGGTTAAGGATTGCCTGGTTATTGCTGACCAGTTAGCACCTGATTTTTTTTTGTGGGGGGGGGGGGACCTTGAGTTTTGCGATATTCGATAAAAAAAACATGATGAGGTCAACAGGCCATTTCTGCATATTAACATATACAACGTGTAAATTACAGATATTTCTTTATGTTCAAGTAGATGCTTTACCAGTAACTGTTTTTTTTTTTGCTCATTGGGAAAAAAAATTGCCTGTAGGAACATTTTGGCAGAATTATGTTACATTGCTTTTTCAAAAATTCACAACACTTTTGAAGTGAAATGTCCAGTAAGTGGTGTTTAGCGTGTTTAATTTTTTTCCAAAACAGATGAACATGAATCTGGAAATGTTTTATTATGCTGGTTGTTGTGCGTAATGCGGTAGTTCGGAAATTAAATTCCTAATGAGTGGCGCTAAAAGGTTCAATGGTTTGAAAATAATGCACCATCTGTACTGAACCCTACTTTAAACCTGAAAGTGTTAACAAAGGAAAATGTGAGATAAAAATGCATTTGCTTAAGCAACCATGTTATTTTAGCTTCTACTGCGCTTGTCGGAAGGAGGGACTTTGTAGAAAACGAAGCGTTTGAGAGAGGCGGGGCATAGAGGACCTACAATAATGTACAGTATTTGAAAAATAATGTGTTTTTTGAACATTAAAGCATGTCAACATATTCTGTTACACCAAATACACAAAATAATGATCTTTAAAATAGCATCATATGACCCCTTTAAACTCTTTTATTGTGGCTCATGTTTCACAGATTCATACCTGAGCACTTCACATCTCCAATACAATGCTTTACCAGGTGCGCTACCGAGCAAGTTTACGAAGTCAGAAAAGCTATACATATGGCGCTGCTTATGTGAGACAAAGTTTAAAATGTATTAGTTTACAAATCATGCACTATGGTAAAAGTATGTTAAGGTCAGTATTGTGCAAGGAACTGCACAAAAATAAGTCTAAGCATCCTAAATTGTGTGAAAAGGAATAAAAGTTGTTGGTGTGTTTTTCCAATGAGCCTATGTTGGATTTTTTTGAGGGTTCTCAAAAATGAACTTATATTCATACCTGTCTTTTACCTTTCATATTACAGCTTTAGATAGGGCTTGTGTTTGGGACCCTGTGTGTTTCTGTAGTCTCATAGTATTTACAGCTCATGTGATTGGCTGTGATGTGATGCATTTGGAAATGAGTTACCATGAGCAAAAATGACAGCATGCGGGTCACAGACCTCAAGGGGGTCCGACTCCTTTGGCAACTGACAAATGCGTGGGATTCAGCATCATTCACATGAGTTGGATCACTGGAACCAAGACCAACAAGGATGTTGGTCCAGGAGAAAATCCATGTTTACCTTTTGGGTACAGCCGCTTATCAGCTTATTGTATAAATGTGATTTGTTCTTTCAGAATTCAGTACAGACATGCTTTCTACAATGCCAGGTTTTGATGCATCATGAAGCTAAAGATAGCAGTGACTAACCCCTCTAGCAACACTTCAAAATGAACCACGTGACGTGCTCCTCATCATTCGAGATGCTCAAGGGTCAAGAGCTCAGATAGATGTAGTGAAGTGCACAGTGACCAAGGGCACTGAAAAATTCTGGGTCAATGATGTGTTACTCATTTATGTCATCCCAACCTTTAGTTTATTCATTAAAAATGCATTTTCTGTAATGAGCATGGCTTTAATTTCTGTATTAAAATTCATTTTGATATTTATGGGGGACATAAAGTCAAAAATTCATGGTGATACAACCATCCTGACATCAAAATGAAGAAAAGCCTCATTAAAGCCTCATTAAAAGAATAAGATTCTTGAGAGGAAAAAAAACACTGCAAAAGCTTTACTGCTTGTTGAAAATTAAATAAAAAAAGCTTGAATACAAAATCAAACTCATGTGGTGCAACCAACATGCAGAAAAAAACAAACAAACTTGAAACAGGAAATTATGTCATAGAGAGTGGATTTTAAAATAATAGATAATTTGGCAAGGAAAGGTTGGTTTAGGTTGTAAAATGTCATGTGGTGCAACTCCCCAAACTTTTTATCTACACTTAGTTTTGGTATTTATAAATAATATACCTTATTTATAAAATTCATATGCATAATGGTATGTGAAATGGACTTTAAAGCCCCTTTTTATTGTCATTTTATAGTGTTTATAGCTCATGATAACATCTATGTGTAAGTCTGAAATTAAATTATGAATAGATTATTTTATGATTTTTAAGGTTTTAAAGGGTGAACTTGTCCAGTCATTGTTGTAAACAAGTATCTAACTGTATTGGAAACTAACCATTTCATTGTGATCTAAATACATATTTGTGCATGTTGGTACAAGGAGGGTTATATTTGCAATTTCAGGAAAATGTATGTAATACGATTTTTCACATGCATTGGTGTTATGTTCCCAAAACGTTTATGGTGACTTATAGAGTGTGGTATAAGTCAGTGAGTAACATTATTTAGTTTTTAGAAAGGTTTGCCAAAGCAAGACATGTATTTATATTTAAATAATAATAATAATAATAATAATAATAATAATAATAATAAATGATTAAGATGTGTACACGTATTCAAGGTGTAAGGAAAATATGTTAGCACTTTTGTATTTGATGGCTGCACCACATTACAGTTTTATAATGTTTAAACTTTCTTGGTATAAAGGTTATTCAAGACTACATTTCTAAAAACAAAACAAAACAAAAAAACAACTTGGCACATTTTAAACCAATGATTATTTTTATAATCTCTGTCAAAGATACTCTAATGCTGATTCATAAAAGGGTCAGTATTAAAGTATAAACTAAATGAGGCTGGTTGGATGTACTGCCAAATTCTCTGAAACGCCTTTGGAGACGGGTTATGGTAGATAAATGAACATTCAATTCACGAGCAACAGCTCTGGTGGACATTCCAGCAGTCAGCATGCCAATTGCACGCTCCCTCAAAACTTGCGACATCTGTGGCATTGTGCTGTGTGATAAAACTGCACATTTTAGAGTGGCCTTTTATTGTGGCCAGCCTAAGGCACACCTGTGCAATAATCATGCTGTCTAATCAGCATCTTGATATGCCACACCTGTGAGGTGGATGGATTATCTCGGCAAAGGAGAAGTGCTCACTAACACAGATTTAGACAGATTTGTGAACAATATTTGAGAGAAATAAGCCTTTTGTGTACATAGAAAAAGTCTTAGATCTTTGAGTTCAGCTCATGAAAAATGGGGGCAAAAACAAAAGTGTTGCGTTTATAATTTTGTTCAGTGTATATTTTTTATTTTAAGCTTCAATTCCAGCTCTATTCCTGATTTTCTAATACTGTAGGTCTATGTGAACAGTCCAAAATTCAGACCAAAAGTCATTATTTGCTTAACATCTTGCCCTCTGCGCAAGCTCTCAAATCTCATTCGTGTTGCATTCAGCACATTCAAATGCATCTTGTGCATTATGGTCATCAAATGATGTTTTCAATGTCGAACCTGAGAATCTTGAAATCTGGATGTTTTTTTTTTAATAATTGCAGCTTAAATATTGGTCTGTTCTTCACATAAGCGATCACATAATCTATTCTTTAAAAACTATTTTATATTTTAACTTTAATTTTTATTTATGCATAAATATACTTTCTTGTTTGAATCACACAGATCATCTTCCGTAAAATAAGTGACGTCAAACGGGAGGAAGAGGAGATGCTGCGACGGAAGAACGAAGCGCCTCTGAATCTTCCTGCAGATCACCCGGTGCGGCGTCTCTTCCAGCGGTTCCGTCAGCAGAAGGAGGCCCGTCTGGCGGTGGAGCAAGTGAGTCAAGGAGAACCGGACGTGGAGCGAGGCAGAATGGAGACCGTGGTACACGAGAGCACTGCAACCACCAGCGTCGTCACAGTCACTGAAAGTCCAGCCACACACATTACCTCTGTGTCCTCCTCCTCAGCGTCTAGAACGTCACATCAAGCCAAACTCTGCACTCCTGTGGCCCCTAATGGAACCTGTACAGGAAACAAGTCAGCAGAACCTCCCAAAAACAAAGGCTGGGGTCGGTTTAAAGATGCCACAGCCAAGTCCGATCTCTCCTGGTGTTCTGTGTCCAAAGCCGAGTCCATGGAGATGCTTCCAGACAGGACTAAGTGGGACTCGTGGGACAGCGGCATCACCAAGAGTGACGGGAGCGCTCAAACCCCTCAGGATCGGAGCCCCTTGCAGGCCGAGGGCAAGCGAGCCTTTTGCCCCATTCCAGAGCAGAGTCTCCAGGCCTGCTTTATGGAACTGAAGCAGGAGCTGCGAGGAGACATCCTCTCCCTCAGCAGCAGAATGAGCGCCCTTGAAGGCCAGCTCGCCGAGATGCTCCGGCTTCTCAAAGACAGAAAGACCTCAGGATCTTCAAAACTGTTTGACATGTCAAGACCAGATTCTCCAGATTCAGAAAAAGATGACAACATGTTCTCCTAATTGGGTTTCATATCTGATGCGATGGGCTGCGGGGAACACGGTTTGGTCCTGATGAGGCGCTCATACACTCCTAAAAAAATAAAGGTTCTTTACTGGGATCAGTGTTACCATGAAAAACCTTCAAAGGAATAGTTCACCCAAAAATGAAAACTTTAATCTCAGGCCGTCCAAGATGTAGATGAGTTTGTTTCTTCATTGGAAGAGATTTGGAGAAGTTTAGCATTACATCAGTTGCTCACTGCTGCTGAATTTCTCCAAATCTTTTTAACATCCATGGAAGCTTTCCATTGCACACAAGGGTCTATATAGTGGAAAAAAACGTTCTTTAGATGATTCAAATGTTCTTCACACCAAGAATAAATGGTTCTTTTAAGAACTGTTCACTTGGGGAACCAAAAATCCATTTTGGAACCATCATTTTGTTTAGAGTGATATGGTGCAACTGCGCTTATTTTTTCAAATTCTGTTGCCTTCAGTGGAACAAGAATTACACACTTTAATAATCAACACATAAATATATGGATATATGGAATTTACATATTATGGAATATGTCACTATAGTGAATATCAATTGTCAATTTTTTTTGTACAATGGTTGACATTTTTGTATGGTCATTTAAGTCAACTGCCGTCTCCTTCTGTTTTTACTGTTAAATATATGTATGTGTATATGTCTGATAATTTGTAAGTCAGTCAAGCAAAATGTTACAATTTATGAATAATTCCTCTGCTCTTGTTTAATAGATTAATAATTAATAGATTTAATAGCCAATTTTGCTACCAGGCACATGCACATACTGTTAAAGCCACATTTCAAAAGTCTTCAACCTGGAAAATCATTCAATCAATGTTATTGTTTGTTTGGGACTGACAAAATGTACTATATGATGAATATAAGTTTTTTCACATAGCATCATACTATAAAATACTGTAGCCTGTTTATGTGACTAAATGCTGTGCTCTTAATAATGTGACAATATGCAATATAGCAATAGTGACAAATGCATAAGAACCAAAATTCCCCTGTCCGTGAATCCTTGGTGGATGTTAAATACATTGCGCTTGTTTTTTTTGTTTTTTGTTTTTTTGACAGCTTCATAACTCTGGCTCTTTTATTTTAGCTCAACTTTAAAAAACACTTAGAGGAAATAGTTAAGGGAAAGTGCTATGCTAAACTTGGGAATATCAAAAAGTGTATTATGCACTGTATGTACCATTTTTACCAGATGTACAAAGTTAACAAATTAGGTGGTGGATAAGCAATAATTATAACTGTTTAAGTGTATAAATGAGACATATGCCATTGTCTGGAGTAATATGAGAACAAATGAAGCATGAAATAAGGAGCAGCAATGTTATTTAGCATTCTTGCCAAAAATCTAGTATCTTTTATAAAGTGTTAAGTCCATTTTGTTTTGTAAATGTCATTTCCAAGAAACTGAAGGAGAAAGGTACATCATAGCGTTTCCAACCCGAAGTGTTAAACGCTTGTTTTGAAAATTTTGCACTGCACAACTTTAATGTTTCATTCAATGTATATCCTGTATGCAGAATGAATCAGTGTGTACACTGTGAAACTGACTTGATGGGACTTACTGATTGTACTTTTATTTTTACTCTGAGTTTAGTCTGAAGATAATCAGAAAAATGGAACTGCAAAATATTTTAAAGCTGATAGCAGTTGTCTTACCTTCACATTAGCTATTAACAATTACTGTACTTTTTTTTTTTTAATATCCAAGTTTAGCTAAATTAGTGGAGATACTTGATTATTAAAGTATGATGGTTCTAAATGGAAAATCTAGTACGGCCACTTTGGGAATGAAAATACACACACACACACACACACACATACACATACACACACACACGAAGTTCTTCATGTAAAATCACTCATATCAGGTCATGAGCCTTAACACGAAGGTAAGGTCTAATTTTTCTTATCTTAAAAGGAATATAAATTACAGTATTTGTACTTATTTATTTTTTATTTTTTTATTATGTCCAGTTAATCTATATAAATGAATAACATGAAAGCACAAGCAATTCAACTGTCGATTCAAATGTGTCAAATGTTTATATGAAATCATTTATACTTTGCATTACATATTATTCATATTTATATCTTTAAATTCTCAACTTGCTAAAATAAATTTTAGTGAAGTATTTTTGTGATACACAGTGTTGTTGAAACAATGTTTTTGAAATTAGTATCTTCTGCACACCAATTGCTGCATTTATGTGATTAAAAATACAGTCAAAAACAGTTATTATCATTTAAAATAACTGTTTTCTGTTTGAATGTCTGTTAAAATGTAATTTATTCCTGTGATCAAAGCTGTATTTTCAGCATCATTGCGCCAGTCTTCAGCGTCACATGATCTTCAGAAATCATTCTAATATGCTGATTTGCTGCTCAACAAACATTTCTGATTATTACAGTTTTTCTCGATTGCTTAGACACATTTCTTGAAATTTTGACTCCTTTTCTCGAAACTCGAAACACAAATCCATAACTTCTCACCCAATTCCCCATGCTTCCTATTTTCAGGTCAAAATGAAGCTCTCCACTCAAAACTGTTCAATCTTGCTGAAAAACAAACAAACTTCGCCCTCAGACATGACACACAAGCCCTCAGAAACACACACACAACAACATAGTCTTACACACTAATGAGATCAATTCATAACACTGTTGCAAAAACCTTCTTTTGGCAATCAGGTATCATTTTACAGCTCAATGTCTATTACAGTATACAACATAATTAGAGCAGATACAGTGAAATTCAACAATAAGCTTTACAGTAAGAAAATATTATTTTCATTACACTGCTGTAAAGAGATCTTACAGTACAGTAGATGAAAAGCACTAGAAAGGAAAAGGTCAAATACCAAAGAATTGCATATGAACACA
>NW_015646473.1:38977-44118 GCF_001515625.1 Sinocyclocheilus rhinocerous | reverse complement strand
GTGCTGTGTATTTCATCAGGAATAAATGTCCTTTGACCCTGTCCCCTTCAGTTTTCTTTCCCCTCCTCTTCCTCTTTGTCTCCCACTAGTAGGATTAATTTTCCAAATCACATAATCACCTGTGCTCCTTGTTATATCATCCTGAGATTCTGACTGCTGTGTCATCAGTTTCGCTACTTACAGTTTTTTTCAGTTGCTAACATCCTTTTGTCCAATCTCTAGTCACATATTCAAAACTCTAAACACAATAAGCACAACATCCATCTGTTGTGACCATACCATTAACACAATTCATGTTGTTTTCACACAATATGCAGTCAATTACCATGTTTCTAAAATGCATACATTTTCTTTTCATTCAAGCTTACCCAAAACCAAAATCATGGAAGTTTTTAGTCTTATTTACAAATGCTTAAACACAGCATGTCAGAAATGAAGACCTAATGTTCCGAACCTTAAATATAGTATAAAGCTTCTACTTCTGCAACAACAGCAGCTCAAAGGTATTGAAAAAATCTCTCTGAGCCAAATATTGCAACAACTGATAAGCATTTTTAAGTAACAGATCACTGAAATATTTAGAATTATAGCTGATTCCAGTCTCAGTTGGAGGAATAGTCTGGTGTTGAAGCTCTTTCCATTACATCAACAAAGAGTAAAAAAGACCTATTTGAATTGGTTTTATGGATGCAAAACAACACAGAATCAGAGAGAAAGAAAATAATGTCTGGGAGAGGGAGAGGAATAGTTGTAGGATGTAGAGAAATAGTTGAATCAGAAAAAGGGAGACGAGGTATGGGAGAGAAGTGAGTGCATTTTTATGTTTGTTTATTTTTTCCCACATGTGGAACCTATGAAAGCTTATTTCTGCCATGGAATATAAAGGGGAAGGGTAATTGCGACTTTATCTCAGAGTTCTGACTTTTTTCTTGCAATTGTGAATTTACAGTATCTCACAATTCTGATAAAGTCTGAATTGCAAGATGCAAACTCACAATTCCAATAACAGAAGTCCAAAATGTGAGATAAAAAGGTCACAGTTACTGTTTTTACTTTTTATTCTGTGACGGAAACAAGCTTGCATAGTAACCAAAGGTCATGCATGTTGGAATTTTTGTTGATCACTGGCATCAGCCACCATCTACATCCAACCCCCACCCACTGGAGAGCAGTTCCAATCAAGGTTCCAATTGAATTTCTGCATAGGGGACCCTATTTTTGTTCTATTGTACATTCTATAAAGTAATTACTCATTCAGTTTTAGATAGTATGTTGCAAAGAATGAACACATTCAACACTTACAAATGTAAAATGGGTTTCAGCTGAAGGTAAACTGAAGGCTAAATTACAAAAAACGATGGATTTGTATATTGTCTATTATATGCAGGTAGAACTGTAACATGACAAGTAATGCAGTTTTTGTAAAGCCATCAGCTGTTAGTATTTTGACAGTCACTGTGCTATGATTGACTATATGTTTCTGTTGGATAGAAACTAGTGCTAATGTTTTGACCGAATGACTCGATTTTGAATCGGGTTTGCTGTGTTTTGATAGAGTTAGTATATGTAGAAACATTTATTCAGCATTTTGAAATGTAGTGTTTGTATTTATTTAACAAAATGCGGTTTTGGACACAAAATTAACTATTTGGCTAATTGTGTGATGTAGGTGTGTTGCTGTGTTAAGAGTTTAGAAAAAGTACTTTAAGTACTGGTAAACGCTTGTTAGCAATTGAAAAAAACTGTAATGTTCACACATGGATAAATGTGTGCTATTTGTGTTCATTTTGTGATTCTTGAGGTAGTTATGTTGTGAGTTTGTGAGTTTAACATGGTTAAACCTGTGCAAAATGATGCCGTTCTTGTGTAGAGTTTAGCTGAAAACACTGAGAAAATTGGAGCGTGTGTGAAAACAGGTTAAATGTGTTAAAAGTTTCGAGAAACGTGTCTTTGTTTCAGGAACTGTATGAATGGTTTGGAAAATTGTGCCAAACGAATGAGTTATAGTGCGTTAGCAATTGAGAAAAACTGTAATGTTGAATACAGTTGTGCTGCTTCACATTTTTGTGGAAACCATGCTGATTGTTTTCTTTCTTTCAGCACTCTTTGATGAAGAGGAAGTTAAAAAGAACAGCACTGAAATGTCTTTGCTGTCACTTTTGATCAATTTAATGCATCCTTGCTGAATAAAAGTGTTTATATCTTTAAAAACATCTTACTGACCCCAAACCTTTGAATGGTAGTGTGTATTTTCTGAAACATACACCAGAATCATCAAGCACAGCACAAGCAGCAGTAGCACAAGCAGCAATGCTCTTCTGGCTGGACTTCCATCAAGCACAATCAAACCTCTACAAATGATTCAGAATGCAGCGGTACGACTGGTCTTCAACGAGCCCAAAAGAGCCCATGTTACACCTCTCTTTATCTCCTCGCACTGGCTACCAGTTGCGGCTCGAATCAAGTTCAAAACATTGATGCTTACATATAGAACAGCCACAGACTCAGCACCCGCCTACTTCCACTCACTACTACGAATCTACATCCCCTCCAGAAGTCTGAGATCCGCTAGTGAGCGACGCCTCGTGGTACCATCACAGAGAGGCTCAAAATCACTTTCCAGAACATTCTCGTTCACCGTTCCTGGCTGGTGGAACGATCTTCCAACCCCTATCCGGAATGCTGAATCCCTGACAATTTTCAAGCGACAGCTGAAAACTCATCTCTTTCGAAGCTACTTGACTTCATCATCATCATCATCATAAAAAAAATATATATATATATATATTCTCTCTCTTTATTTATTCCTTCTCTTTCTAGCTTGTACTTATTTGAACAATGTCTAAAAACTTGGTATTACAAGCACTTCCTGTGTCTGTTTGCCTCTTTAAGAAGAATCGCTCTATGTATTCCCCAACTGTAAGTCGCTTTGGATAAAAGCGTCTGCTAAATGACTAAATGTAAATGTAAATGTAAATGTAGCTCATCTTAGGCTGTTGAATCCTGCCGCTGTTACTCACGGGACTCCTTCAGACGGTCGCAATTAAAAACGTCTACTTTCTCTGATGGGTCTCATAATCTGATTAGGGCCACAGAGCCCGTCTGATCCTCAGAGCATTCTGGGACAGATATTTAATTAAAGTGCGAGTTGATGTCTTATGCTAATCACCTGCGTAATGCTCTCTCCACAACTAAAGCTGAGTTGCAGGCCCTTTAATTCAATTCCTTGACAGGTAAATGAAATGCGCAATTAATATTTATTACACAAAGGGCCATTTGATGTCAGAATTTTAGACATGCTAGTATCAGATTATGCTAATGCTAGCTTTAACCTGTAGAGTACACATTTCCAGTTCAGTCAGGAATCATATGGCGCAGGCTGTTGCAGTAGACACGCAATCTACTAGCAATCACGTCATTTACAACACGGCGCAAGCTGATTGGCCTCTGCTGATTCTGCAGCCAATGAGCTTGATCGCTCAACATTTATATAGTCTGGCTCAAATGTTCACTGTAAGCTGGTCCTGCAGTCTGCTATCAGAGTTCCTCTAAAACCCTCCACCTCCCCAGCTCCACCTGTCTAGATCTGCTATATGGGCTTTATCTATTCATTCAGCAGCAGCATATCTTACATGCTCACATGCTCTTTGTATGTATTGCTGGTAACATCTGATGTTGCTGCTTGTTTTAAAGCAGCAACATCAGATCAGATCTGCCAAGGCCAAATATGCTAGCATTATCATATCCATGAAACATGATGAAACTATTCTCAGAGTTATCAAGATTGCAATATATTTAAGTTTTTTTCTGCATATGAGAGTACTAAAATTATAATGGCTATAAAATTAACATTTTTTTTAATTGTCTTTGGTAACCAGTCAAAAGTTGGGATTAATTAAGAATTAATTAATTACATTTTTTTGTTTGTTTGTTTTGGAAATAAGTCTTTTATTCTGACCAAAGCTGCAACAGTAATATTGTGAAATATTGTAACAATAAAAAAATAAAAATAAAAAAAACTCTTTGCTTTTTTAAATATATTTAAAGTTATGTAATTTGTTACTGTGATCAAAGCTGAATTTTCAGGAGTCATTACTCCAGTATTCAGTGTCACGTGATCCTTGAGAACAGATTATGCTGCTTAAAGTTTTTTTTTTTCATTTGCTAACAAGCATTGTTCAATACTGAAGCCACATTTTCAAAACTGTTCACACATGCAGCGAAACAGAAGTCTACGCTAAACAAACTGTGAATCATTTTTCATTGCTTTCAGACAAAATGCATTCAATGTGCACATTTCTCAAAATCCACGAACACTTTTGTCATTCATACTCCACAACCTGCAAAACATTATATATTTTCAGCACATTTTTCAAATGCTAAAACGCTGCTTTCAAAACTGATAAAAGCACATTCAAATCAGAATGATGGCAAACTGTCCATTTCTGCAGGAATTATATTGAAATATAAAATGTTAGAAGAAAATTTACTTTGAAATTGAATAATAATTATTCCAAATACAACTAACTGCAATTTCAGCTGAAAGCCAAGCCAAATGTCCTATTTTTAGTCGCCTTTTTTTTTTTTTCATTGTGATCTTTTGATAAACAAATGGGATGGGTGGCTTCAGAATGAGTTTCTTTGGAAACATGGATCAAGAGTGGCAGAGAGAGGGACGACTAGAACCCATCCATCCATCTATTCCATACACTTTCCCTAGCGCTTGTCCTATATACAGTAGGGTCATGGGGAGGCTGGAGCCTTTCCTGGGTCATAGACTCTCCATCTGTCCGGGGGGTTTTCTTGCCTATCACAGGGATGACAAACAAACACACACACACATACACACACACTCACACACACACACACACACACACACACACACACACACACACACACACACACACACACACACACACACACACACACACACACACACACACACACACACACACACACACACACACACACACACACACACACACACACACACACACACACACACACACACACACACACACACACACACACACACACACACACACACACACACACACACTCACACACACACGCACTCACACACGCACTCACACGCACACACACGCACGCACGCACGCACGCACGCACGCACGCACACACAC
>NW_015646473.1:30774-38867 GCF_001515625.1 Sinocyclocheilus rhinocerous | reverse complement strand
GGGGTGGGGGGGCTGCTGTTCTCATTCATTCTTTGTTCTGTAATACAGTCAGTAAAATGAAAACATTTTGTTCGTATCCTATAATGAAATACTTATAAAATACAAGTAATTAAGACTTCAAAGATACAAGTTCATAGTTTATGTAATGATCCCCATTGTTAGTGTTTTTTTTTTTTTTTAGATCAGTGTGTTATGAATGAAATGTCTGTTTTCTGAATGAGAATTGTTGGCAGTGTTATGGTGAAACAAGCTTATTTTGAGACATATATGAAGTGTTTTAATGGTCTGAGTGAGTTTTGGAGGTGATATCAACTTTTTGGCCAAGATACATGTTGGTAATGCAGACTGTATATGAACAGTTTTGAAAAGGTGACTTCAGTATTGAACAATGTTTGTTAGCAACTGAAAAAACCTGTAATATTTTTGTCGAAATCATGATGCATTTTCCCTGGAATCTTTTATGAATATAAAGTCCAAAAGAACAGCATTTATTTGAAACAGAGATCTTTTGTAGCATTAGTAATGTCTTTATAGTCACTTTTGATCAATTTCATGTGTCCTTGCTGAAGAAACGTATTCATTTCTTTCCTTTCCCCCCTCAAAAATATGAAGCAGCACAACTGTTTTCAACATTTAAATTGTAATGATCTTGGTGAGCATACAAGTCTTCTTATATAGGCTAAATATATATATATATATATATATATATATATATATATATACATATATTGTGGAATTTTATCTTGTGCCGTTTTTGCTTTGTCACAGTTACATTCGGCTGCTTTGGGAGCTGTTTCTAAGCGTAATATATGCATGCATGATATTGTGTAAAGCTGTTTTGAAATGTACTGTGAAACAAAAGTAATTGTGAAATTACTTATTACATGGACTGAGTCCATGGAAGCTCTTTGAACTGTATGGAAGGAGGTTTAGCACAGTAATGGGGAGATTGCTGGTGACAGATTTGTGGTCTCTAGCTTTAACTGTCTAATGCCACCAACAGCTCAAAGTTATACTTAGGCTTCAATGTTTATTCTTCGATTATGCCTAGATTTTTCAGGGTATTGAGATTTGCCGAAATCATGAGACTCTTTAGAACTCTTTAAGTCTCTACAGATTCCTCAGCATACCAAGCACAGTGATATCAAATGCACATTAATCACCCATATTGACATGCAATGGGGTCTTTTTTAATGTGTTGTGACAAAACTTGAGAGTTTAGGGGAACCAAATTTAACATTGTTGAAGTGACTTTTGTTTAATTTGGTTTAATGTCCCAGATAACTCGAATCACAGAAAAATGATACCAATTTATGCATGGTTGTATTGCCAACCCCTCTTACAAGGTTCATGCGATCTTCACTGAAATTCACTCGACACTATGCTAGGAAAAAAAAAAAAAAAAAATGTACCAAACTGTATATAATTTTATCCCTGATAAATCTACTCAATTTGTCTAGCGGGTGTGGCAAAAGGTACATTTTGGACCTTGGGTACTTTATATATTACTCAAAGTTAATAATTATTAATAACAGAACATGCCTATACAAACACATACATGCTAACACGAAGGACAGTGAAAGTGTGGTAACATTGGAAAATTAGAAATTACTTCCACTTGCAAGACTATAACCACCAAGATTCAAAAAGAGGAAGAGGCCAGTTTCCACTCTCAATGTCAAACCAAACTATTAATGAGTTTCTGCAGCTGCACCAGACATTCATATTCACTTCTTCTCTCTAGAGGGAAGTCCTTCTTCTGGTGGGAATTTTCTATGTAAGTAATAATGTACATTCAGCAGGTCATTACCACAAAATAAACCCCATCAGGGTGATAAGGAGTTAGAACAGGTCTCCAGCCTCTCTGAGGGGATTTATTTTATATTAATAACCATTCATTATATCCTGCTTATCACAGAGATATTGGCCAAACAAATGAACATTAAAATAAATAAAGAATTATTCTACTTTAAAATTATTTTATCTTGCATGTAGATTAAGTCAACATATAAGAAAGCATTCCACAATGTTAACTTATATTTCATATTTATATATTTTACTTCTAAATCATTGTGTGTCCTTTCCTTTGTCTTTTTAAAACAGATGATTTAGTCGGAGCTAATAGCCTTGTGGGCAGTGTGCCGACATACAGCACTGTTGGCTACGGGCATCCCAAGTTTGAATCCCAGCTCATGGACCTTTCCCGATCCCACCCCTATCTCTCCCAATTTAGCATCCTGCCATTATACTGTCCTATCTAAATAAATGCAAAACACCACAAATAAATCTAAAAAAAAAAAACCTTGTATTTACTTATCTGAAGACTCAAGCTACCAGTACTGTGTCAAAAGTTTCATGCTCTCACTGCTCTGGGTGTGTGTTCACAGTGTATGTGTGTACTGGTATGTATGGTTTATGACGACACAAATGTGTATAATGACATGGGTACTACAACGTAAACAATATATATAAATTATTTACTGAAGTCCAAGTTCTCCAAGGGGAATATCTACTACAGTCGGCTGGCATATTTTGTCATAATTTTTCAACTGGCCTGATGTGGAAAAAGAAAAGACAACCCAATTTTCACAAGATAACATAAGCGTTTTATGAGGCTATTGTATTTTACATATTTTTAAGCAGTTTTTACCGGGTTGAATGAATGATATTGTGCGAAATCAATATGAGAGTGTGTCAGTGTGTTCCTTTTCAATACTTTACTTGTACTGCGTCGCTAAGACGTGGGAAAACTCCTTTTCTCCGATTATTGAAGCCTTTTTCAAGTATAAGCAGTGCATCTGCACTGTCATTGGTTCAAAAGAATGAACAGAAATGAACCAATGACGGTGCGGCGGAGCTGCGCGAGCCAATGGCGAGCCTGGGATTGTTTTAGCCCAGTCAGAGGCCGAGCTAATATCCCACAGATCCTTCCTCCTCAACCACTTAGAGTGCCTGGGGCTCAGGGTCAATTATGCCAAAAGCTCGATGATTCCCAGCCAACGAATCTCATTTCTGGGGGCTGTCTTTGACTCAACCCAAATGAGAGCTGTAGCCTTGCCAGAACGTGTCCTGGCTATACAGCAGCTGATGACCGCCTTCACGATTGGCTCCCTTCCTCTCAGAGTGTTTCAGAGGATGCTGGGCCTTATGGCCTCTGCATCGCCGGTACTGCAGTTAGGCCTCCTTCGCATGCGGCCCCTTCAGCACTGGCTGGAACCCCTGGTTCCATTCCAAGCTTGGCTTCACGGACGCCTTCGTATCAAGGTGGATCAAGCCTGCGTCGCAGCCCTTGCCCCTTGGAAGGACCCTTCGTGGTTCAAACAGGGCGTACCCCTGGGGATGATGCACAAAAGGAAGGTCATCTTCACAGATGCGTCAAACACGGGCTGGGGAGCCCTGTGCGACAGCAGACCAGCCTTTGGCACGTGGTCGAGCAAAGAGACAAAGCTGCACATAAACTGCCTGGAAATGCTGGCAGTATGGCAGGCATTACAGTCCTTCCTACCACATCTAGAAGGATGCCATGTCTTAGTTCGATCGGACAACATGACGGTAGTATCCTAAATCGCCAGGGCAGCCTTTCCTCCCCATGCCTCTTCAGGATGGCAAAGAGCCTTCTGGAGTGGGCACATTGCCACCTGCGCTCTCTGAAAGCAGCGCACGTGCTGGGCAAACTGAACCGGGGAGCAGACATGCTGTCTTGGAGCAACGTCTCCTCTGGTGAGTGGATGCTCCACCCCCAGACGGTTCGGAGAATATGGGAGATCTTCGGGGAGGCAGAGGTCGACCTCTTCTGCTCTGGAGAAACCAACTCTGGTTCTCAGAGATGTCTCAGCTGCTCACGGCAGCCCCGTGGCCCATTCCCCTGTGACGGGACCTCCTCTCTCAGGTGAACATGACGATATGGCACCCACAGCCCAAGCTGTGGGCCCTACACTTATGACCTCTCGATGGGAGCCTATGAACCTCCCAGAGGGTGTCTTAAATACCATTTCTCAGGCTAGAGCCCCATCCACAAGGCGCCTCGACGCTCTCAAATGGTCAGTCTTCACTGCTTGGTGCACAAATCACGGTGAAGATCCACCCACATGCGACATATCTTCAATATTGTCCTTCCTTCAAGAGCTGTTGGATAAGGGTCGCACCCCCTCCACTTTTAAGGTCTATGTGGCGGCTATAGCAGCTTTTCACGCTCCTATAGACGGGATATCGGTCGACAGGAACAATATCGTTGTTCGATTTTTAAAAGGGTCTAGGAGGTTGAACCCCCCTCGCCCTTTTACTGTCCCTACGTGGGATCTGTCTACGGTTCTGAGGGTGCTTAAAAGCTCCCCCTTTGAACCGCTGCAATCCACCGATACTCGACCCCTGTCGCTCCAAACCGCTCTGCTATTAGCTTTGGCATCGGTTAAAGCAAGTTGGAGATTTACAGGCGCTCTCTGTGAGACCCTCCTGCCTTGAATTTGGGTCTAATGACTCTAAGGTCGTCCTGAAACCTAGGCATGGTTACGTACCTAAGGTGCTCTCTACTCCGTTCAGAGCACAAGTAATCATGCTCTCTGCGCTCCCTCCCTTGCAGGAGGACCAGGAGCTAAATCTGCTCTGTCCTGTCAGGGCGTTAAAAATCTACATTGACCACTCCGCCTCCTTTAGGCAGTCGGAGCAGCTCTTTGTATGTTTTGGTGGCATGCTCTCTTCCTGGGCGTGGTTCAGTGGAGTGTCCATTGCAGAAATTTGTGCAGTGGCCGGCTGGTCCTCGCCTTCCACCATTTTCAGGTTCTACAACCTGGACGTCCCTGCTTTGCAGGCTCAGGTCTTTTCTGCTTAACTGTTTCTCTGAGCTCAACGCTCCAGGAACCATATTCCCGCCCTAAGGCTGGATTTAATCCTTGCTGGGTCTGACTATGTCTCAAACCCGCTGAAATTCCCATGTCTGGGCTTAGCTTCCTGCACACTCTCGGCCCTATCTAGTTCCGAGGCTGTGCGAAGCTCTAGAACAATTATATGAGGCCGGACTCGACCTCTATGAGTTAGCCAATTTTTTTGCCTTCTCTTGACCCCGATAAAATCCGGGTCTCTGGCTATGGCCTGCTTCATTGTAGTTGATCCACGGGGCCCCCTTCTGGACGCCCTGGACAATTACTTATAAGTCGTTCATCTACCATAGCACGGTGTGATTGAATAGGTTCCCCTCTACGTCTTAGCGACGCAGTACGAGTAAAGTATCGAAAGGGAACGTACTCGGTTCCGTGAGATACGGAAACGAGTACTGCGTAGCTAACCGTGCTATGACGCTGCACGACTCTGTCATCGCTTCAGTCGATATGAACCAGTGATCCTATGCCGAGCGCCTGCTTATATAGCCAGATGCCCCGCCCAATTTGGCGGGCTCTGGTGCGTTGCCTCGCCATAGGCTCGTGTAGCTCCGCAGCGCCATCATTGGTTAATTTCTGTTCATTCTTTTGAATCAATGGCAGTGCAGATGCACTGCTGTGATTGAAAAAGGCTTCAATAAACGGAGAAAAAGAATTTTCCCGCGTCTTAGCGACGCAGTACTCGTTCCCGTATCTTAGGGAACCGAGGTTACGTTAGTAACCGAGTACGTTAACCAGCACAGCTGTAGTAAAAAAGTCCTTGGGACTGCTGTCAAATGTAGTTTAGCACTCATTACACACACACACACACGTCTGGTTCACTATCCTTGTAGGGACTCTCCATAGACGTAATGGTTTTTATACTGTACAAACTTTTTTCTATTGCCCTACACCAACCCTACACCTAAACCTGCCCCTCACAGGAAACATTCTGCTATTTCAGATTTTCAATACACTCCATTCTGTGATTTTTAAGCTTGTTTCCTCATGGGGACCAACCAATAAGATAAGAAGATAAGATTGTAGGTGGGGGGAGTGAATGTACAGCGCTCTCTCCCACCTTCAATACCACGACTGAGGTGCCCTTGAGCAAGGCACCGAACCCCCAACTGCTCCCCGGGCGCCGCAGCATAAATGGCTGCCCACTGCTCCGGGTGTGTGTTCACGGTGTGTGTGTGTTCACTGCTGTGTGTGTGCACTTTGGATGGGTTAAATGCAGAGCACTAATTCCAAGTATGGGTCACAAGACAAGATAATAAGAATACCAGTAAACACACAATCAAAAGTCATTGGTGACTGACAAAGTATTCCAGAGAACAGTGAAATAAATCTCAATGTCACCTTTTTAGTTTAATTAAAGAAAAAGAAGAAGAAGAAGAATATTATTATTATTAAAAGAGAAAAGGGAAGAAAGTAATTACCGAGAAGCAGAAACTAATGTCCTTAGTAAGCTAATCTGAGCTGTTTCTCCATTGAATCAGTGAATCTTTTTTCTATTGTGAAGTTATATGCAATATCGAGTATCATAGTGTCACACAAGTTTAAGGAACAAGGACACAACAGTTTCGTTCGATACAATATTTAGTATTTTCTAGATTACAGTTGTGATTTAGCCTGCACATTGCTCAAGGTTGATGCCAAGGTTGATGAACAAGGACACAACAGTTTCGTTCGATACAATATTTAGTATTTTCTAGATTACAATTGTGATTTAGCCTGCACATTGCTCAAGGTTGATGCCACGTTTCATTCATTATGAATCATTATATATTCTGCAACAAATAACACATTTTGCTCTGCATGAAGGATTGCAACAGCACAACATAAACAACAGTTAATTCTTCATCATAAGAACTATTATGAAGCATTTATTCTTGTCACTTATGATGCACCTCGCATCAAGAACATCATCCAGTGAGGGCTGGGTGTCTTTTACTCTTTCACACAGACAGACACACACACACACACAGGTTTGTTTTTGTGAAAAGTGGGGACATCCCATAGGTGTAATGGTTTTTCTACTGTACAGACCGTATATTCTATTGCCATTCACCAACCCTACACCTAAACCTACCCCTCACAGGAAACTTTGTGCTATTTCAGATTTTCAATACACTCCATTCTGTGTGATTTATATGCGTTTTGAAAAGTGGGGACATGGGGTAATGTCCTGAAAAGTCACCTTCTCCTTCTAATACCTATGTCATACCCTTGTCATTATACAAATTTATGTCCTCATTTGTCACAAAAACGCACACACACACACACACACACACACACACACACACACACACACACACACTAACACACACACACACTAACAAACACACACAGACACACAGATGAGGGAATCCCACTGCAGACTCCTGCAGTCTCCTCCTGTCTCTCTTTGTTGATCTGCAATGCAGTGCCAGGCTTCCCCAGCTCTCTCTCTCTCACACACACACATACACACAGCTATCCTCTGCAGTATGTGCGGTAATATCCTCCTCTCGGTGTGTTTGGTCTTTACCGGCTCATAAGAGCGTCTCAAGCAGCGCCATACCGCCCCTCACAGAGTGGAAAAGACACTGCAGGGAAGCGCCAAGAGCAGCTACAATATTCCAGATTTCATCTTAAAATCGAAAAATAAAGAAATAATAATTCAATTGTAAAAATAGTGTTCATTTAAAATCATTTAAAATAAGTGTTTTCTATGTGAATATCTGTTAAACTGTAATTTATTCCTGTGATCAAAGCTGTATTTTCAGCATCCTGTCTTCAGTGTCACATGATCTTCAGAAATCATTCTAATATGCAGATTTGCTGCTCAAGAAACATTTCTGATTATTATCAGTGTTGAAAACAGCTGTGCTGCTGAATAGTTTTGTGGAAACCGTTTTTTAAAACAATTCAATATTTTATTGCGCAAGGATGCATGCAATTTATCAAAAGTGATTATAAAGACTTTTATAATGTTACAGAATATTTCTATTTCAAATAAATGCTTTTCTCTTGAACTCTCTGTTCATCAAAGAATCCTGAAAAAAAAAAGTTCCTTCGGTTTCCTCAAAATATCAAGCTGTAAAAACTGTTCTCTGTAAAAACAAGCACCATTATTATTAACTAAGCACTAATAACTACACAGCAAATCAGCATATTAGAATGATTTCTGAAGATCATGTGACACTGAAGACTGGAGTAATGATGCTGAAAATACAGCTGCGCATCACAGAAATA
>NW_015646473.1:21293-30417 GCF_001515625.1 Sinocyclocheilus rhinocerous | reverse complement strand
ATCCCTCCTCCATGGCTCCTCCCACCGTCGGCTCCACCGTGGGCCGCTGTTATGGCTGTGGCCTGGGTCCTGCTGAGCTCCTCCTGCTCCGGATCCCTCCTGTCTCCTCCCTGGCTCCTCTCTCCTTCGTCGCCTCCCTGGTCTCGGTCTGCCGGCCTCCTCCCGGATATCCGTCCTCCGCCGGAGCCTCCACCTGTCATGTCTGCCTG
This sequence comes from Sinocyclocheilus rhinocerous, assembly GCF_001515625.1. Taxonomy (NCBI): domain Eukaryota; kingdom Metazoa; phylum Chordata; class Actinopteri; order Cypriniformes; family Cyprinidae; genus Sinocyclocheilus; species Sinocyclocheilus rhinocerous. Next base: position 30,208 of record NW_015646473.1, on the reverse strand, counting down.
CCAGCCCTTTGCCTTCCCCTGTCTCCATCCCACATCCACTCCTTTGTCCTCCTCCTAAGTCCCCCTCCGTCCCTCCCTATGTCCCCACGGCGCGAGGTCGCGCCTTCCGGGAGGGGGGTGATCTGTCACACCCCTGTGGACTGTCGATTGTGGTTTCTCCCTCCGTGTCCTTATTTGGTTGTTCCTGTCCTCATTATCCGTTAATCACCTTATTGTGCTCACCTGTCTGCCCCTCGTTATCTGCCCTATATTAGTTCCTGCCTCTTGTAGTCTAGTTTGTCGGTTATTGTAAATGCCAATGTCTATGTGAATGTTACCCTGTGTGTTGATGTCTACCCTGTCTGGATCTCCTGTTGTTTCTTGATTAAATATCCATTTATTCGTCATCTTCGTCATCCTGCCTGTTCTTTAGAACACCCGTACCGTGACAAGTATTAAATATATTAGAATAGAAAACAGTGCTTTTGAATTGTAATAATATTTCACAATATAATGTTTTTTTATTGTATTTTTTTTATCAAATAAATGCCACCTTGGATATAAGAAGAGACTTCTTTCCAAAATACTGACATTTGACCAGGTCATTTTTAGTATTTAAATACAGATTATATTTTAAAGGAATTTATTTTTCGACGGCATGACAAAATGTTATAAATATAACATATATAATACAAACATAAATATGAATGCTATATTTTCTCAATAAAGAATTTGAATAATGTTCATAACGCATGTACTACAGATGTGCTCATGTGGAGCTGTGTTTATTTATTTATTTGTTTGTATTTACTTATATAATTCATGGGCCCAAGATCCATGTATTTGGTATACAGCTTATATTTTATGATTTTATAATAAGTATTTACTGAATTTCTGAAGGATCATGTGACACTGAAGACTGGAGTAATTATGCTGAAAATTCAGCTTTGACTCTTTTTTTTTTTTACATGTATTTATATAGAAAAAAACTGCTGTTTTAAATTGTAGTAATATTTCACAATAGTGCTGTATTTATTGTATTTTTAAAATCAAATAAATGCAGCCTTGGTGAGGAAGAGGCTTCTTTCAAAAAAAGTTATTATTTTTTAAATGCAGTTTTTTATTTCCTTTTTTTTTTTTTTTGCAATTACAGGGGAAATGTATAATAATAATAATAATAAACAAAATAAAAACGTAACAGCGAAATACAGAGGAATGGATATCACAGGCATTGTACATAGAATATACTGTATAAATCTGAACATTTTTTTTTTTTTAAAGATTTTATTGTTTGATATATTAAATAGCATGACATAATATATAAATGCTATAGTTGTCAATAAAGAATTTGAATAATGTTCACAACGCATGCACTCCAGACGTGCTCCTGTGGTGTTTGTCTGGGAAATGCAGGTTCAAATCTGGCCCATGTCATATCCTATTTATTTCTCTTTTCCCTTTTTATACTGTTGTTTCAATAAAATGTATTTACTTTTTGTTTGTTTGCTTGTTTGTGTTTACTTCCACAATTTACGGGCCCAAGCTCCATATACTTGGTGTACGGCATATGTTTTAACCCTTTGGCAGTTGGGTGCTGTGTTAAATACATTCGAAGGACTTTATTTTCCACATGTGCAACAGAGGATGGTAGTTTGGCTGACCTCTCTGTCCTCTGTAGCAGTGCGAGGCCCTGGCTGTCATAGAAACAGGGTCAGCGAGCGCTGTGATTGGTGCGGAGCGCGGGATCATCTGTTGTTGCTCGCTGAGAGAAGTGCTGAGTGGACCCTCCTGTTGAAGCCCCGCTCCGCCCCATGGAGCCGCTGCACTTCCCTTTGTCCCGCAGATTAGTTTTTTTCCATCCTGGTTGAACTCTCTAGCGTGACACTAATAAGTCCATAGCATCATATATGCGGCTTAGCAGGGCGCAGGGGGCATAGCCTAACAAATGTGTGGAGTCAATTGGTAAGAAACGCTTTCTGTTTTTCATAGGGTAATTATTTGCTAAATTAAGATGCTGATCACCTGGACAAACTTAAGTGATGTTTTATGTTTAGACATACACTACCTAATTATAAATGAGTGAGCTTCATAGTTGAGAAAGCTGTTCTGGTTGGTTTTATTGTCATTATTTTGAGTTTGACTGATTGTGTTTCATTTAAGATTATAATGTGTTTGTGTTTATAGTTCTTCAGTTGTTTGAAATACTGTTTTTTTCTCGTTTTGTGTATTTATTTTTGGTCTAGCATAGACTGACATTTAGTTTTGCTAGAACGTTTTTTGCTACACTCTAAGAAATGCTGGGTTGTTTCAACCCAACTTTGGGTAAAATATGGACTAACCCAACTGTTGGGTTAAATTTTTAAATTAAAATTTTAACCCAAAAGTTGGGTTAGTCCATATTTGACCCAAATTTGGGTTGAAACAACCCAGCATTTCTTAGAGTGTAGTTTTAATTTTGCTAGTACATTTCTTTGACGTAGCCAATTTTTTGACTAAATCTCAAGTTGAAAGTCAAGATATTGTGAACATAATATTCAGATATGACATCTCAAAAGTCAATGTTTGTATTGATAAAATCTGAAAAGACTGACATTTAGTTTTGCTAGAACGTTTTTTGCTACACTCTAAGAAATGCTGGGTTGTTTCAACCCAACTTTGGGTAAAATATGGACTAACCCAACTGTTGGGTTAAATTTTTAAATTACAATTTTAACCCAAAAGTTGGGTTAGTCCATATTTGACCCACATTTGGGTTGAAACAACCCAGCATTTCTTAGAGTGTAGTTTTAATTTTGCTAGTACATTTCTTAGAAGAAGCCAATCTTTGGACTAAATCTCAAGTTGAAAGTCAAGATATTGTGAACATAATATTTGGATATGACATCTCAAAATGACTTTGAAAAGACTTCCGTCTATGAAGTTGAATCAACGATGAATCAACAAAGCTTCCCAGCATTTTGGACACCTTGACGAAGAAGCTAATTTGGTGGATGAGAACACAGACCAAAAACAAAATGGTCAACTCTAAACACATCGGCCAGATTTCCTATAGGAGAAATATTGTGTTAACATCAGAGACAAAATTGGATGAAGAAAAAAAAAAGAGGAAAATAAGGCCGCAAAACAAACAATGTTGCTCTCGCCACATTTAACATCGAGCCCCTCTGGGGGAACAACAATGGCTTCAGTGAGGCCGCAGCGCGTCTACACGTTGCTAGATCTCTCTCTGGCCCGTTGGGTCGTGCTCGACCAGCAAAAGTTGAAACAATTGAAGTTTTATAATTTCCATTGAGCTCAGCAGTCAGACGTGCGAGACGCGAGTGTAAAAGCTGGGTTATACTGTCACCCTTCATCTGAAGTCCTGTTATGGGAGTGTTTGGTGTGTGAAGGCTTTCAGGAGGCTATAGGCTTCTTGAGATGGTGCTTCGGTGAGGAGTGTTGCTGCTTCAGGTACTGTGCTGCTGTTCTGGGGGAACGGCAAAAAAAATCTGTTCTGGAGGGAAATCATGCAGAGAATGAGAAGGATGGGAAGTTTTCAGCTCTTGTGTTTAATTGATTTCTCTGTAAAATCAGTCGAATTTTACTGGCAGCTGATGCCAAAATATTTTGCATGAAGGTATAGGGCATTGTAAACGATGTGTGTTTGATTTTGGGGTTTTTGGATTGAATGTTGGCCTGGTTATATGTTACCTGGTCAACCTCCAGATCTTGTATGATGCCTATGGACTGTTTCTAAATGTTTTACTATGCCATCTTTCCATGATCAATCCTGGAAGCTGCCATCTTCGCTTTGCATGGGCATGTAATTCCAGAAACATTCTTAGAGCCAGTCACCTGAGTGGTAAATGCCATGTGACTGATTCTCTCTATAATGCAGCAGCCAGGAGGGAAAAGAGTAGTTTGATGCTTTTAAGAGCCCTAAAAATGGTCACTGGTGAAACATCATGATTCTTTTGTGCTACTGTACAAAATATTAAATTCTGTCTGATGCATGGCAACTTTTGAATGGCTGGCAGTGGAAAAATAGACTTTAGTATTATTCAATGGCATTGAGCTAAGTTGAACTAATAATGAGCAGTTGTATTTTTATTAACTAACATTAACAAAGATTAATAGATACTGTAATAAATGTATTTGCTCTTTGTTAATGTTAGTTAATGCATCCACTCATTTAAACAAATGATACCATATCATAAAGTGTTGGTCGTAAAAAAAAAAAAAAAACATAGTAATAATAAAAAAGCACTGCAGACTTTTGTATAAATGTTAATGGCAAAAGGTGTGATGGAGAAAAATTGAGTTTGTGCAGTGAATTATGTTGAGTCAATATTGTTTAAATTCATTGCGTCGATACAGAAACGCTCCAGACGTTGATTGTGCTGATTGGACGAGTCCATCAATAATCTGATTTCATCTGTGTGTTTCTGTAGCTGAGTTGCACTGTGTGCAGTCAAAAGCAGATGAAACACGTTATTAAACAGAAGCAAACAGTCACTCACTCATACAGGACAAAGTAAAGCTCCAGCTGCTGGACAGCGTGACGTGTCTCAGGACTCATCTTAGACTAAACATGACATGGGGAACAATGATTTACAGCTGTTAGTGTGACAGAAAAGACCAATGAACCGTAGACTTGGACAGTAAGATTGAAACAGTTTATGTGCTCTTCGCTCGGGACTGTACAGTCATTCTGGAACAACACAGCTCAGACAGAGCACGTTAAACACTATCAGTGATGATAGGATATGGAGTAAATAGATGGATTTCCATTAAATATCCAGGTCATATTTCAGTACGTCAGTAAGTACGTATGTACATAAGTACAAAGTACGTAAGTACGTGAGTAAGAAGTACATGAATACGTAAGTATGCAAGTATGTATGTAAGTACGTATGTAAGAACATAAGTACGTAAATACGCAAGTACATAAGTACGTATGTATGTAAACATGTAAGTACGTAAATATGTAATTATGTATGTAAATGTGTACGTTCGTTACATAAGTACGTATGTAAATATGTAAGTACGTAAGTACATAAGTATGTAAGCACGTATGTAAATATGTAAGTACGCAAGTCCGTAAATGTGTATTTAAATACATTAAGTACGTAAGAATATAAGTACGTAAGCACGTATATATGTAAACACGTAAGTACGTGAGTACGTAAGTACGTATGCATGTAAATATGTAAGTTCGTAAATGCATATATATGTAAATATGTAAATACATAAATAAGTGCATTAGGTAATACTTAAGTGTGTAAGTACGTAAATATGTAAGTACATATATAAGTATGCAAGTACGTAAATATGTCAGTACGTATGTAAATATGAAAGTACATAAATATACAAGTATGTACATACGTAAATATGTAAGTACGTAAGTACACAAGTAAATAAATAAAATTGCATATAGAAAATGAAGCTTTTAAAATACAACAACTGTTCTAACTGCACTACTGTACTTACTACTGTATTTATGTAAATGTAAATATTTCTTTCACATTAATGAGAATTACAGGGGAAATGCTTAATTGTAATGAAACCTTTTGAAACAAATCCTAATGGGTTATTTATAACATACAGTTGTATTGAATAAAGTGTATATATTTTTGTATTTCATTTATATAAATAAAATATATAGTTTTTATGGGGTGAAACGCCTGATGATCTGGACATTCTTAATACATTTTTAAAATTCATAATTCAGATTCACTCAGATAATCTTGGTTAACTTGAAATCTGACATGACTATTTAGACAAATTTCTGCTCATGTAAAAGCCTGAATAAACTAAATGCCAATCCCACATTTACATTTACATTTATGCATTTAGCAGACGCTTTTATCCAAAGCGACTTACAGTGCATTCAGGCTATACATTTTTTTTTACCAGTATGTGTGTTCCCTGGAACATTACATTACATTTCTGTAGTCTCACACTCAATTCCTCCCAAATATAGTCAGCTTTATTAAGCATATTTAATAAAGGCCTTGGCAATTCATTATTGTTTGCCTCCATTGTGTAAAAAACTGAAATATTAATTCAAGGAAAAATATGGCACAATGTACTGTGTTAATATGACCGAATATTCTGGGCTGATTTTTCACATATGTTTTACTTGTATTTTGAAATATGCATTGAGTTGTGTGTTATGGTTAAACGAAATGTCCTGGCAGAAAAGAACCAGTACCTTTTCCTTGTTCCTACAATTTGTCTTTTTCTTACAGTGCATCAAATCAATGCGTTTATGGAACAGCTTGAGTCAATAAAATAAAACACATTCATTTTGACAGATGTTGTTCAGCATTAATAACTCAATAACCATTACAGTGAAGTCAAGTTTATTTATGTAGAGCTTTGAACTTTGATTCAAGCTTTACAATAAAAAACCAAAAACCAAAATTCAGTTTAAGAATCAGTAATTTTAAGTACAACTTCGAGTATAACAAGGCAGCTGACAGATGAGACGGAGTCAGTGAACTCATTTCGTCTTTCCCCGAGGAGCACTGAGGTGCTTGCAGACATGTTTGTGAACTCACGGGATGTGATATTTTTCAGGTTTCCCAAGGGGACGCTACTGAGAAGCTGGCTCACCAAGTCCCGACCCAGACTGCTGCTGCTCATCGCCGGCTTGAAGAGGCCTCAGGTCACCCTCATGCGCAGGAAAAGGATGAAACGCACGAAAGTAGCAAAGGCCACGTAAGCGGTAAATATGGTTATTGTTGGATGTCAGAGTGACCTCTCAAAGTCAGCCCGACCACTTCAACCATCTTCCTCTGAAATGAACTTCTATCTCATTTAGACTTTATAGTGATTGCACTGGATTTGTAAATGAAATGGAAGAGTAGTTAGATTAGGAATAAAAGAGGGCATAACAGGTCAACACTGATTGAAGAACTGTTGATGACTCATTATATATCTGTGGGACCTATTTTTAGTTATGCACCAAATAAATGACCAGGCACTTATTTGAATAGGGTGTAGTTTGATGTCCCATCACTTATAAAGAGCATGTAAAGAAAACTTAAAATGTCTGTACTAATGCTGTCAAATGATTAATCGTGATTAATCGCATCCAAAATAAAAGTTTTTGTTTATTTTATATATGTACGTGTACTGTGTATATGTATTATGTATATATAAATACACACCCATACAGTATATATTTTGAAAATATTTACGTTTATGAATTTATATATTCATATTCTTATATTATATATAATATATAAATATATTTAATGTATAAACATAACATATTTTTCTTAAATATATACATACATGTGTTTGTATTTAAATTTATACATAATAAATATACACAGTATACACACATATATGTAAACAAAAACTTGTATTTTGGATGCGATTAATCGCGATTAATCGTTTGACAGCACTAGTGTGTACTCAACATTACTGATTTTCAGCACATTTTCACAGGCAAAATCCAGTTGTTTCAATTGGAAACTGCACTATTGGGAATTTCAAGAGAGGGTGAAAGATGTCCTCACGTAAATTTTGAAGCGTAATCGCAACCTTTTACTGTCACTCAGTGAAAATTCATGGGCGAAAACCAAGTCATTCCAATAGGTATCTGCACGATTAGAGGGTTTCATGACAAAAAGTTATTCATATAGATTTAGCTCATTTTCAAGTTGGTTAATTTAATTTCACGGCACAGAACAACAGAAAGCTGCTTTGTTTGAAAGTGTCTTCTGTGTGTGACAATAGACATTGGACCATTTTGTCCAAAAAAATTTGCTGAAATTTTGCTCAAATGACCGCACCTTTAGCTTGTTGAATTGACATAATATTTATAGTATTAATATATATATATATATTTTTTTTTTTAATTATTAAAATATTTTAATTACCAAAACTTGATGTTTAGATGTGTCCAACATTTTGCATTATGTTTTACTTTTATATGATTTTACTGCATTATTTTCCCCCATTAAACAAAATGGAACATTCCATACATTTGTGACACCCAAAAAGTGACATCATTTGGACCCATTTGGACAGAATGGCATAAGGACAGTTAAAAAAAATTATTTCCACAATTTTTTTATTTTAATTAAAAGTAAAAGTAAAGGTTGTAGCTTTGTCAGCATTTAATAAGCTCAAGCTTTCACTTTTTTGTTTATTTTTGAAATGACATCAAAACAGTTGTCCTAAACAACCCTTAAGTATTTATTATAATTTATAATATTACAACTATTATTTAACTTGGAAATTTATACAATCTTTATTATTATTATGATGATTATTATTTCTATTTTTGCCTTTAAACCTGTTCCAAATTTAGTTAAAGGGGTGGTTCGTTGTGATTTCACTTTTTAAACGTTAGTTAGTGTGTAATGTTGTTGTTTGAGCATAAACAATATCTGCAAAGTTACGAAGCTGAAAGTTCAATGCAAACGGAGATATCGTCTTTTAAAATTCTGGCAGTTTAATGCCTACAAAAACAGCTGGTAGGGACTACAACGAGTTACTTCCCGGGTTCGTGACATCACAAACCCAGATAAACCCCGCCCTCGGGAAAAGGCAGCAAAGGGGGCGAGGCCATGCTGCGCTGCTTTAGAGAAGAGGAAGAGAAAACTAGAGGTGCACGTAAAAATCTGTTCTCATATGAATCGTGATTCTGTCTTCTAACGATTCTAATGGATTCACAAGTTTCAAAATCAATGTTCTAAAGCAGCGGTTCTCAATACTGTTCCTTGCGTCCCCCTGTTCTGCATCTCTCTCTCTCTCTCTCATTCAGCTTAGCTCCAGCAATGAACTGTTACAATTATACACTTATTTTCACATAGCTAAGAGAAGCGTTATACATGGACGCAGTTGCCGTACTGTATTAAAGCTTTAATCAGGATAAAACCATATATTAAAAGCTAACATAAGCAGTAGCATTTACAAATAACACCGTATCTAAAAGTATG
>NW_015646473.1:17373-20247 GCF_001515625.1 Sinocyclocheilus rhinocerous | reverse complement strand
AGGCGGTTTAGCCAATCACAACACACTGGGCTAGCTAACCAATCAGAGCCCATCGCCTATTTCTGAGGGAGGGGCTTCAAAAAAACAGGAAAAGATCAGCCCGTTTCTCAGAGAAGGGACAGAGTGGTGTGGAATAAAGGTAAAAGTATGTGAAAAATATATATATTTTTAAACGAAGCATTAACATATGTTAGACTGCACCCCATAAACACAATCAAGCCTAGAAAAAAAACAGTGAACCACCCCTTTAACATGGAACATTAGAAAATTTTGGTAACATGGTTTCAACATTAGCAAATTTTGGTAACATGACTGCAGCATTAACATTTTGGTAACATGGTGGCAACATTAGCACATTTTGGTAACACTTTTTTGGTGTAGGCACCAATTGTCACTAATAACTAGTTGTTTATTAGCATATTGCTAGCATACTAGCATATTGGTTGTTAATTAGCACTTACAAAGCACATATTAATGCCTTATTCTGCATGACCATATTTTAAACTAAACAACTACCTTACTATTAACAAGCAACAAATTAGGAGTTTATTGGAGCAAAAGTCGCAGTTAATAGTGAATAATGAGAACTGGTCCCCAAACTAAAGTGTGACCCAAAAAAAAGCTCATATAATATTAGGTTTGTTCTCCTGGACTTGATGATTAAATTCACTGGTCCTCTGGTGGTGGAACTGTCAAGCCATCTTTTGTACCCTATTCATGGAAAGTGGTACCAAAATATAATAAATAACATAATGAGTTGCTTATTCAGCAGAAATCTTACATGCATTCCTTTGCGTTGCAGAAGCTGCAGTCGTATGCCGCATTTCACTTGAGTCGCTGACACAGAGAGAAGCTCCATCTGCCGTCGACATGAACACAGACCCAGAAACAGAGAAAGCATCTCAGTCGTCTCTGCCAAACATACGAACTAATCGCCAAAGCAGAAGCGGCGCAGAGTTTGCTGTGAAAATGAGGGATCTTCCACAAAGATCCAGACCCCCCGACTAAGATCCGAAGCCTCCCAGTGACATTTGTTCATCTTTCTCTCAAATACACTTCTGTCATGCTTCTGTTCACTACACAGCGTGTGACAGCACATTATTGCTCGTGCCTTTGCTTGACAGTGCTTTCCTTTCCTGTGTTCTCTGGTCAGGATTTCAGGGACTTTTATTTTTCGATTCCTAATGATGTGTGTGGGTGAAAAAGAACAAGAAAAATTATGAAAAAATAAAGAAAAACGTATAATTGCCATGATAGTAACCAACAGCACACCAGTGGTTTATTCATACTGTCGAGCCGTCAGACTGACAGCTGATGGTCCATTACTGTATCCTGAGGAGTAAAATAATTCATTTAAATGTCTATATCCAATGAAAAAAAAAAAATATATATATAAGAGTTATCTCAATCCAAATGGACCATTATGTGGCCCCATTATCATTTAATCCCCCCCCCCCAAAAAAAGATCATAGAAACATGATGGAGTATTTTTATATATACATAAAAAAAATCAAGCAGCTATTTGACGTAATTTATTACGAATTGTTTTTTATTGAACACGTCCACATAATTATTAATAAAAAACTGGATTAATAATTGTTAGGCGAATCTCATGAAGCATGTCAAGTCTGGCTCATACATCACACAAAATCCATGGTAAAAATAAGAAATTATATTTTGCATTAAGAAAATGACCATATTTTAGGACCATTAGGAGTTTTTAACACATTTTACCCCAAAATTATCATTACTAAAAGGATTTTCTTTTTTCTCAATAGTTATTCTCATTACATTCTCATTATTATTGTACAATAATAAAATTCAGCCTGTCTGGGCGCATTATATAAAAACAAAAGCTAGCAAGTATAAATACACATTATTTTTTATTATTTTAATTTAATTTAATTTTCTTTATGCAAAATATAATTCATATATTTTATAAATGGTTTTTATAAATATTTTATTTTATAAATTATATTTTCAAATTCTAACTTGTCTTGTTTCATCTGATTTTGAGGTGAAATATGACTCTTAACATTTTTCGAGATTCACCCAACAAGCTACAGCACAATGAGTCAAAACATACGCTTGCACAGATTGAAACCCATTTTCTTTTTTGAACAATTCTGTCTTTTGTGTTCATATTGTCTTCTATCTCTAGCTACTATGTCAAAGCAGACACACAGATTTGTTTGAAGAATCACATACGTTTAATTTCAGAGCATTTTAAGATTCTTTTCAAGGTAACACTTTATATTAAGTTGTCCCATTTGTCCTTTGTTACATATATGTAGTAATAACATAGTAATGAAGTAGTAATTGCACAGTTGTAAAACAGAAAATATATTAACATTTCTAAAAATATACAGGCATAAATCAAACCACTGACATCAGCTCTTTATAACATTTGCATAGCAAATTATGAATTAAATGATCCAAAAACTAAGCACTTAATATAAAGTGTGACCAACGCGTGCCAATATGTAAAAATCAAAGCCCCTGAGGATGATTTGTGGGAATTTTTCTATTGTGTAAGACTAATTTCACTTCACATTTATGAAAAACACTGTAATTAAGTGCCCTTCATCACACACACACACACACACACACACACTCTCTCACACACACACACACACACACACGCACGCACGCACGCTCACACACACACACACACACACACACACACACACACACACACACACTCACGCACATACACACTCACACACTCACACACTAACACGCACGCACGCTCACACACACACACACACACACACACACACAGACCTGCTGCAGATCTTCACTCAGCACTTCTGTCTTCTCTGCCCTGTAGAGACACAGTGATCAATGGTTAGCGTGTGAGACACGGATCATGCT
>NW_015646473.1:7164-14650 GCF_001515625.1 Sinocyclocheilus rhinocerous | reverse complement strand
GCGTCCCCCTGCTCTGCACATGCTCTGCATGTCTCTCTCTCTCATTCAGCTCAGCTCGGACAATGAACTGTTCCAATTATATTCTTATTTGCACATAGCTATGAGAAGCATTAAGCATGGGTTGCTGTACTGTATTAAAGCTTTAATCAGGATAAAACCGTATATTAAAAGATAACAGCGTATCTAAAAGTATGAGACAACAACAAACAAAAAACATAGGCCTACCATTAAAAGCCGTGCTTGCACAGGTTCTGCACGATCCTCTTCAATAATATCCTCTGCTTCTCAATCGGGCTCAAACTGATAAGCGATATTAACGACGCCGTTGTTTACAATACAACCGGAGCACGTGCCGCGGAGGTGAGGGGCGGGACTTTTAGACGCGCACTAGAGGCAGTTTAGCCAATCACAACACACTGGGCCAGCTGACCAATCAGAGCCCATCGCCTATTTCTGAGGGAGGGGCTTCAAAAAAACAGGAAAAGATCAGCCCGTTTCTCAGAGAAGGGACAGAGTGGTGTGGAATAAAGGTAAAAGTATGTGAAAAATATATATATTTTTAAACGAAGCATTAACATATGTTAGACTGCACCCCATAAACACAATCAAGCCTAGAAAAAAAACAGTGAACCACCCCTTTAACATGGAACATTAGAAAATTTTGGTAACATGGTTTCAACATTAGCAAATTTTGGTAACATGACTGCAGCATTAACATTTTGGTAACATGGTGGCAACATTAGCACATTTTGGTAACACTTTTTTGGTGTAGGCACCAATTGTCACTAATAACTAGTTGTTTATTAGCATATTGCTAGCATACTAGCATATTGGTTGTTAATTAGCACTTACAAAGCACATATTAATGCCTTATTCTGCATGACCATATTTTAAACTAAACAACTACCTTACTATTAACAAGCAACAAATTAGGAGTTTATTGGAGCAAAAGTCGCAGTTAATAGTGAATAATGAGAACTGGTCCCCAAACTAAAGTGTGACCCAAAAAAAAGCTCATATAATATTAGGTTTGTTCTCCTGGACTTGATGATTAAATTCACTGGTCCTCTGGTGGTGGAACTGTCAAGCCATCTTTTGTACCCTATTCATGGAAAGTGGTACCAAAATATAATAAATAACATAATGAGTTGCTTATTCAGCAGAAATCTTACATGCATTCCTTTGCGTTGCAGAAGCTGCAGTCGTATGCCGCATTTCACTTGAGTCGCTGACACAGAGAGAAGCTCCATCTGCCGTCGACATGAACACAGACCCAGAAACAGAGAAAGCATCTCAGTCGTCTCTGCCAAACATACGAACTAATCGCCAAAGCAGAAGCGGCGCAGAGTTTGCTGTGAAAATGAGGGATCTTCCACAAAGATCCAGACCCCCCGACTAAGATCCGAAGCCTCCCAGTGACATTTGTTCATCTTTCTCTCAAATACACTTCTGTCATGCTTCAGTTCACTACACAGCGTGTGACAGCACATTATTGCTCTTGCCTTTGCTTGACAGTGCTTTCCTTTCCTGTGTTCTCTGGTCAGGATTTCAGGGACTTTTATTTTTCGATTCCTAATGATGTGTGTGGGTGAAAAAGAACAAGAAAAATTATGAAAAAATAAAGAAAAACGTATAATTGCCATGATAGTAACCAACAGCACACCAGTGGTTTATTCATACTGTCGAGCCGTCAGACTGACAGCTGATGGTCCATTACTGTATCCTGAGGAGTAAAATAATTCATTTAAATGTCTATATCCAATGAAAAAAAAAAAATATATATATAAGAGTTATCTCAATCCAAATGGACCATTATGTGGCCCCATTATCATTTAATCCCCCCCCCCCAAAAAAAGATCATAGAAACATGATGGAGTATTTTTATATATACATAAAAAAAATCAAGCAGCTATTTGACGTAATTTATTACGAATTGTTTTTTATTGAACACGTCCACATAATTATTAATAAAAAACTGGATTAATAATTGTTAGGCGAATCTCATGAAGCATGTCAAGTCTGGCTCATACATCACACAAAATCCATGGTAAAAATAAGAAATTATATTTTGCATTAAGAAAATGACCATATTTTAGGACCATTAGGAGTTTTTAACACATTTTACCCCAAAATTATCATTACTAAAAGGATTTTCTTTTTTCTCAATAGTTATTCTCATTACATTCTCATTATTATTGTACAATAATAAAATTCAGCCTGTCTGGGCGCATTATATAAAAACAAAAGCTAGCAAGTATAAATACACATTATTTTTTATTATTTTAATTTAATTTAATTTTCTTTATGCAAAATATAATTCATATATTTTATAAATGGTTTTTATAAATATTTTATTTTATAAATTATATTTTCAAATTCTAACTTGTCTTGTTTCATCTGATTTTGAGGTGAAATATGACTCTTAACATTTTTCGAGATTCACCCAACAAGCTACAGCACAATGAGTCAAAACATACGCTTGCACAGATTGAAACCCATTTTCTTTTTTGAACAATTCTGTCTTTTGTGTTCATATTGTCTTCTATCTCTAGCTACTATGTCAAAGCAGACACACAGATTTGTTTGAAGAATCACATACGTTTAATTTCAGAGCATTTTAAGATTCTTTTCAAGGTAACACTTTATATTAAGTTGTCCCATTTGTCCTTTGTTACATATATGTAGTAATAACATAGTAATGAAGTAGTAATTGCACAGTTGTAAAACAGAAAATATATTAACATTTCTAAAAATATACAGGCATAAATCAAACCACTGACATCAGCTCTTTATAACATTTGCATAGCAAATTATGAATTAAATGATCCAAAAACTATATAAAGTGTATAAAGTGTGACCAACGCGTGCCAATATGTAAAAATCAAAGCCCCTGAGGATGATTTGTGCTATTGTGTATATTGTGTAAGACTAATTTCACTTCACATTTATGAAAAACACTGTAATTAAGTGCCCTTCATCACACACACACACACACACACACACACTCTCTCACACACACACACACACACACACGCACGCACGCACGCTCACACACACACACACACGCACGCACGCTCACACACACACAGTCTAGCTGAAGTTTTTTTTAGTTGTAGTTTTTGCAGTGCTAGTTAGAAATCAGTTTTCATTATATTTAATCTCATTTCTAGTTTCTCATTAGTTTTTTTCAGTCTGACTGATTTCCATTCAGGCATTAAATATGAAACCCATTAAAGGAAGATGCAAAGAGATCCTGCGGGATAAGAAAGTAAACATGAGCAGGTCCTAACCAGATGTGAAGCAACACGTTTCTTGTGTCGTTCGATCCGTCTGTGCTCAAACATGACACAATCACAGCCAGTCAGATGATATTTGACGTTAAATATATTTAGTTATATGGGCCAATGAGAGTAGCTTTATCACACCGGGTCCGGTTAGGACACTTCAGAAGTTACGTGATTTCAGATGGGCGAGTGTTTGGGATGGTATTTTGCGGTGAATTTCTGCTGGATGAGCTTGTATCTGTTGAGCTGCTGCTCAGAGACGGACGGCTGAAGGCCTGCCAGAGCCTGTCTGAAGTCTTCTGAACACAGAGTCAGAGCGCTGGCCTCTGAATCCACACCTGCATCACAGACACAGAGATGAAGAAAGAGTGAAGGCAAGTAGCGCAGACATTGAGAAAGAAGCAGAGAGACAGACAGAGTCAGGCCAGAGACAGACAGAGTCAGGCCAGAAACATCCTCTACTCAACACACACGTGAACGCTTGACCAACACATTGCCAAAGCACAGGGTTAAGATGAGGGGAAATGACTGCATAGCGTTTGTGTTCACGTACTTGCGTAGAGTTTGTTTTTAGGCTCAGAGCGAGTAGCTGGAATATGGACACATGGGTTTCATGCATAAAATGTACTTTTCATTTCTTCTTTCATGTCTCTATCCTCTAAACTTTAACCAATAAAGATCTCAGGTGTAGAACTGGCAAATGCACAGACACTGTTTTCATGTTTTGTTTATTAATAGATTGCAAATGTTTGAACATGCTGATGAGCGTCAAGCTGACGGATCAGTGAAGATGAAAGATGAAGGATCAAAGGAGTGTTTTCAAGTTCCCACACACAACTAATGAACAAGTGTCACTTCTTATTCACTTATTGAATAATATTTTTTATTAAACTTATTATTATTTTAATCATATATATTTATAATAACAATATATTTTATATTTTAATATTTACAATTTAATATATATATATATATATATATATATATAAAACACACAAATACTGAAAGAAGACCTTAAGTGACTTCTTATTGAAAAATAAAAAATTTTTTATGTGTAAACTACATTATGTGTAATTGTTTATACTGCAATTATTCATAATTCATATTATGTCAAATTATTTATTATAATTAAGATTTTTTTATGTTTTTGAAAGAAGTATTGTGTTCAGATTTCAATTTATGTAATCAAAAACAGTAATATATAAACAATATAAACAATGTGTCGTCAGAGTTGGTATTTTGGCTTTATATATGACCAGACACTTGCACTTAACTTTTTTCTGAAAATCATTCTCAAATAGAGTTAACAAGGTTTTTGACGAGCGAGTGATAGAGATCTGTGTTTTGTGTCATTAAAACGGTCGAATGTGAGGCAGTAAATTATCACATAACCTTTCATCAATTTACAGGTTATAAAATGTATTGTAGCTATATGGGCGCTCAGTTTTTCATGTTGTTTAATACATTTGGCCAAAATCTCATGATATAAAAGATGAACCGCTATGCACGGGATATTTAAAACATACAAAAGTGTATTGGCTACAACTAGATGGCAAAAGCTTAGACTCTTCTCCACTCTTCAAACACTTATTCAAACATCAGTTTTTTTATTTACCCTTGCATTGCGAAGAAGTAGACGTCTGTCTTCAACCTGCGTGTCGTGGAGGCGGAGTTATGAGGTTTGACTGACAATTTGAGGATCCAATGGTGTTACGAGGTTTAGTCACAAGCTCTTTTGAATGCTTTTCATTGATTAAATATTTGTAAAATCCACAAACTGACATAACTATGACCAATAGCACTAAATATAATAGAGATAGGAAGTTTTTGATAATTTTCTACGGCACACCCGACAACCTGTCAGTGATATATAGTGCTGTCAGGCAGTGCTGAAGGCAAGTATGACTGATGCCGATACTACTAATGTCTCCTAATATTTAACCATTGACTATTACAGTATAATTGAGAGCTATAAATTTGAACATTTATTAGATTTAAACAGATATAAACTTCTAGTTTAAGTGAACTTAAAACAATCTTCACATAAACCCTTTATTATAAATGTCACCTGTGCCCTTCAGCAAGTAGGAAATATACAGAAATTGAATAAAGTTATCAAACACTAAATTCTAAATTAAATATAGATGTATTCTAAAGCTACAAAAGTTATTGATTTCCTCTCTTTTCTTTTGTTCTTTGATGAACAGACATCACAGCAGCTGGGTTATTAGGTTATTTGGCTGCTATTACTTTAAGAGCTGCCGCTGCTGAACGTGACACGGATCTGACACGCATGCTTGTCATTTTTTAGGTTATTTGGCTGCTACTACTTTAAGAGCTGCCGCTGCTGAACGTGACACGGATCTGACACGCATGCTTGTCATTTATTAGGTTATTTGGCTGCTATTACTTTAAGAGCTGCTGCTGCTGAACATGACACGAATCTGACACGCATGCATGTAATTTCATTTACACGTTAATATGAAATGATACAGGCTACAGTATTCCGTATTTGTGCTTGCAGTTAAAGAGCTTGCTCTATGAGCACAGTATAGCGGCAGACAGGAGAGGAAAACTAATTTTTACTGACATATGGCCTGACAACATCTCATCTGACCACAGTTCACTGTTGTTCTGCTGAAGCTCCTCGTTACCTGCACCGTTTCGAGGCAAAGTGGAGTGCGCATCTGAAAAGTCTCCTGTTTGATGTGGTCGTAAAGACGTTCTGCATCTAAATAAATGCATTTTTTGTCAGAAGCAGCAGTTGTGAGTGGGGTGGCCAACCCTAGCTCTGCCCCTGCGTTAACTGTGTTAAATATTTTAACGCCGTTAAACTAAAAAAATTAATCTCCTATGTTAATGTGCTAATTTTGACAGCACTAATAATATAATATAATATAATTAGGGCTGTCAGTTTAACATGTTAATTAATTCGTTATGAAAAAATAACGCGATTTAAATATTTTAACGCAGTTAACGCACTGGACCCGCCCCCAGTACGTCATCTTACAGTCCATACAGTTGACTGATGACAAATATGATCAGCAACTCCACAAATGCAGGTATGCCCTAAAATTCAAGATATTGGGGCAAAAATGTCCCTGTATGAGTCTCATACTTATATCATATGATAAGTGTTATCACACAGCAGCAAGAACACCAGTGCTGATTTTTTCACGAAGAGCACGAGTGCAAATGTGATTAACAGATCTGTAAATAAGAAGTTAATATTGTGTTATATTTTAAACACAATATGCTCAGTTTTGCCAATGAAAATATTACCTATAAGGCCACTGCAAAACTGTTGTGCGTCTGTGAGCAATAGCGGTGTTTAGTTTGTGAATGAATCCTCGTTTTGAACAAATCGTGTGAACCAATGGCCCATTCATAAGGAGAGCAGTTTACTTCATTACTGAATGAATCAGCCGTTTAATATTTAATTATATATAAATATTATTTAATAAAATAATAAAAAATAATAAAACATGGCAAAACCTGGCTTGTCATGATGCAGCCTTTTTTTAGCCTTTTATACACATTTCAAAGCGGATTCACTACGGTGGAGCAGTAGTGCACAACACAACAAAAACTCCACAACACAATGAAATTGCCACAACACAATGCATATGACTAATTTCATTGTGTTGTGCTCATTTTGTCGTGTTGCACTAATTTCGTTGTGTTGTGGCTTGTTTTCGTTTTGTTGTGCTAATTTCGTTGTGTTGTGGCTTATTTCCATTGTGTTGTGACTTGTTTCCGCTGTTTTGTGGCTTGTTTCTATTGTGTTGTGCTTATTTAATTGTGTTGCACTAAGTTTGTTGTGTTGCGGCTTGTTTCTGTTAATGTGTGTCTTGATTCCATTGATGCATGTCTTGTTAACGTTGTGTTGCGGCTTGTTTCCATTCTATTGTGCTTATTGTGCTCATTTTGTTGTGTTGTGACTTGTTTCCATTGTGTTGTGCTAATTTTGTTGTGTTGTGACTTGTTTTCGTTTTGTTGTGCTAATTTCATTGTGTTGTGGCTTGTTTTCATTTTTTTTTGTGCTAATTTTTTTGTTGTGGCTTGTTTCCGTTTTGTTGTGCTAATTTCGTTTTGTTTTGCAAATTTTGTTGTGTTTTGGCTTTTTTTCCGGCGTGTTGTGGGAATTTCGTTGTGTTGTGCTAATTTTGTTGTGTTGCGACTTGTTTCCATTGTGTTGTGCT
>NW_015646473.1:3110-7102 GCF_001515625.1 Sinocyclocheilus rhinocerous | reverse complement strand
CGCTCTGCTCCGAAGCGAAAAGCTGAATATGGGCTGCATCTGCTGCCTACTTATACTCACGCTGGGATCAGCGGCAGCTGGATGCAATAATCGCATGCCAATGTGCATTGGCTCGTTTAGTTTACACTCGAAGTAGATTGGTCTCTCTAAGCGAGATCCCAATTCGTCGGTCATCCGACGTGACGTCGAGAGTGACCGACTGAAAGGGAACTATATTATCACCCTGCTCTAATCTACTTAATGCGACTGTACGGCATGAAGATATTAAGATATTATATTTGAAACAATGTGTATTGTGAAAATGTGAGTTGAGTTGAATACATGTGTCTAACATTATATGAGTATTTTTATTTCGGGAATCTTTTACTTTTACTTCACTAACTTCCAAAAAAGAATATCTTACTTTTTACTCCACTACATGAAAATCATTCCTCGAAGACATCCTGAGACAGGATAGCGTACCTGATTTGTGAACGAGCTGATTTATTTGAATGAATCTGAATTTTCAGCCACTGAATATTATCAGCCGAAAATATGAGCTGGAAATATATGCTGGGTCACACCGCCCAATATTCCACTCTATGAACGTGCAAGGAACTGAATAAAAATTGCATTGATATTTTATATTGTGTTACTTTCAATATGTGTTGCTATTTTATTTCCTTGTGTTTTTTAAAATTCAGTGTCATTAAAATTATTGAGTTTATAAATAAGTCATATAAATGACTTTATATTATTTAATAAAAATAAATAATTACTAAAAAGCATTTTCAGTTTCGGTTTTTGGCCAAGTGCATCCACGATTTCCGGCTTCAGCTCAGAATTTTCATTTCGGTGCATCCCTAAAAACTGGTGCTGTCAGATTATTTGTAGTTTAGCATCTGCACATATCTTGTGATGCTGACCTGTCCATCACCCCTCCTGAATCTCCACTGTGGCCTCTATTAGGAGCCAAAGAGTCCAGCTCATCAAAGAAAATAACACAGGGAGCAGCAGTTCTGGCCTTACTGAAAACTGACGGACAGAGAGAGAGAAACGCTAACATGCACAATAAAACAAACACAGTGAAAATAAGCTCAAATGGATCAGCAGATTGAGAGGAGTAGCTTATTTCATTACTCTTAGCCTCTATGTTCTCTTCACTCTGACCAACGTACATGTTGATGAGTTCAGGACCCTTCACGCTGAAAACACCAAACACACTCATTACACGACATTATGTTTATTTAGTTATGTACTCTAACCAGTCTCTTGAATATTTCAAACTCAAAGCAAATAAAGCAGGGCTGTCAGTCGATTAAAATTTGTAATCTAATTAATTACATGATGTGTCGATTAATTAATCTAATTAATCGCAAATTTGTATGTGAAAATACCGATAAAAGATTATGTAAAGCTATTATTGTGTTAAATGAGAAAGTAGCAAGTAGACATTGCAAATAGTAGCTTTAGAAAGAAATATTTTATTTGATTCAAAATAAAATTTATTACACATAAACGTTTAGGTTACAACGGCCTAACATAAACTATGGCACATAAAAGAAGATAATTTGAGAAACATCTCAGTATTTTTTGTTCATACAATGAAAGTCATTCATAACCAAAACAGATTAATTATTATAAATAGTCTTCAAAATACCTTCTTTTATGTTGTGCAAAAGAAGAAAGTCATACAGGTTTGAAATGACATGAAGGTAATTGATGACAGAATTTTAATTTTGTGTGTAATGAATCTTTAAAATTGCTGTGTTGCTCGGAGACGCACAACAATTCTGCTATGGCTTTAAAGGTAATATTTTCTCTGCAAAATTGAGCAAAAACAGACAATATTGTATTTAAAATGAAATATAACTAGTGCTGTCAAACGATTAATCGCATCCAAAATAAAAGTTTTTGTTTACATTATATATGTGTGTGTACTGTGCATATTTATTTGTTTATTTTTTATTTTATTTATTTATTATATTTATTATGTATAAATAAATGCACACCCATATATGTATATATTTTGAAAATATCTACGTTTATACATTTATGTATTCATATTCTTATATTTTATATTATATATAAATATATTTAATATATAAACAGCATATTTTTCTTAAATATATACATGCATGTGTTTGTATTTATATATACATAATAAATATACACAGTACACACACATATATATTATGTAAACAAAAACGTTTATTTTGGATGTGATTAATCGCGATTAATAGTTTGACAGCACTAAATATAACACAATATTAACTTCTTATTTACTGAACGGTTGTATAAAATCACACTTAAACTCTTGATAGATCGGGACAAAAACAGCACTCATGTGATATAGCTCTCGCTGCCCGTGTGATGTCGATTATCATATCATATATAAATATGAGACAAAAACTCATACAGGGCAATTTTTGCCCTAATATCTTGAATTTTAGGGTATAACTGCATTTATGGGGTCGTTGCCCTGCATTGTATTTGTCATCAGTCAAGTACAGGTCTGGGGGTGGGGCCAGTGCGTTAACATTTTAATCGCATTATTTTTTCACAACTAATTAAATAAGTGAATGCGTTAAACTGACAGCCATGTAGTCACCTGAGGAAGGTCATGGTACACTCGGTGGCGACGGCTTTAGCCAGCAGGGTTTTTCCGGTGCCCGGCGGCCCGTAGAGCAGCAGTCCGGAGCGCCGCAGCCCCAGCGAGAGCAGCTCTGGATGCTCCAGAGGAAGCTGAATCGTGTCCAGAATCTCCTTCTTAACCTGCTGCAGTCCACCGATGTCCTGCCATCTGACTGACGGGATCTGAGATGAAGAAGAGAGGACAAACTCAGAGTTTTAGACACAACCACAGCGTTAGAGAATAGCACTAGCCAGCTAGCCTTGAAAGCATAAGATTCCACCCTCCCTGCAAATCACTCGCTAAAGTTGTCCAAATGAAGTTCTTAGCAATGCATATTACTAGTCAAAAATTAAGTTTTAATATATTTACAGTAGGAAATTTACAAAATATCTTCATGGAACATGATCTTTACTTAATATCCTAATGATTTTTGGCATAAAAGAAAAATGTATAATTTTGACACATACAATGTATTTTTGGCTATTGCTACAAATATACCCCAGCGACTTAACACTGCTTTTGTGCTCCAGGGCCACATATATGAATGAATTAATTATATGAATGTACCTCTGAAGGTTCTGACTGTCTTCAGAAAAGATTCTATGCCATTTTGTTTACATCTTCGCTCCATGTAATACCTAATAAAGTAGTGTTTTAATCGCAATACTGCTTTGGAGGTTACGGGAAAATGCTGTATTACTGCTGCTCTATAAGCGCCATCTAGTGTCAGAGAGTGGATTTACAGAGACTTACATTCACATTCAGCCTGTGTGCAGTTTCTGTTTGGCCAAAAAATGAACCAAATCTGCATGCCCTGCTGTAAATTTTGACCAGTTGATGAAAAACAAGCTCATGTGGATTCTACACGTTTAAACAATTCGGATAAGGTATCTAGAATTTTTTATGGAGCAGATAAAATACATATAATCATTTATTAATCAATTATCATTTTTATTTAACCCTTTTCTTCATTTAAAGGCTGAAATGTGAGGTTTTCCCATTTTATGAAACTTTTTCAAAGCTTTATTTGAACATTTCACACATGCTACTAGATAAACTGTTGTCAGTCATGTTGTTAATTAAAATACGGACATCATTGGTAATGTTATTGCTTTAGTGTTTATGCAAACAAAAAGCAATTTTATTTATTATTTGTTGATTTTAAAAACAAAACTTTGTAAAACAATTTATGTGTCAGTACTTTTATGAAACGGAGAGTTCCGGTGCTTGATTCTGATTGGTTGAGCCGCGTTCGAAGCTGTTGTAAATTACTCTACAAACATACACCTTTGTTTACTTCTGTGTGTTGCTCGGCAACCACTTTGTTGGAAACACAACTGTTTCTGAGGAACTACATTGTTTGGTGGAGGAATACTGT
>NW_015646473.1:0-3061 GCF_001515625.1 Sinocyclocheilus rhinocerous | reverse complement strand
CGTTTTATAAAAGCAATAAGCCCCGTGAAGCCGTGGTTTACAGTGAATTTATAACAGCTAAGGGGGTTTTAGGCACTCTGCTTCGTGTCGTACCAAACAACGCCCCTTAGCTGTTATAAATTCACTGTAAACCACGGCTTCACGGGGCTTATTGCTTTATTTGAACATTTCCAGCACATTTTAACAATACCATGATAGTTTAGGTCATTATAATAAGAAATTTTCAAATCATTACATCTCTACCAGCGACACGATGAGCTGACTAACATGCTAAAGTGCATGCAAAGTAGTGGATTATTATTGTAGAGTTATATATTTAAATACTTGACATACAAGTTTCAATAGAAATGACATTGAAGTATATTTTAGTTTATCATAAATGCTTGTCAGTACATTCGGCAGCACAATTAAACCATATTTACAAGACAATAAGTAATTATGAAATTACATATAAAGATGTACTTAAGTTCTGCTTTTGATATAAATGTAAAATATAGTACATGTCCATTTAATTGCAATGAACATGCATTTAAGTGTGCAAAAACATTAAATTTGGCTTATTAAAAGTGCTTTTTTTTTTTTACGTGTTTTTAAAAGTATGCTTAATGCAAAGGACTCAATCAAGGAAAAACAAGGTAGCTGTACTTGTGGCGCTCCGATGGCTTGTGAATGCACCTCCTGTAGGATATCCAGAGCCGCGCTGAAGTCCTCAGATGTGACGCTCACCCCAGAGACACCCAGATCCTCCTCTTCCTGTTCACTCGCCGCTTCTGGAAAACTACAGCACACCAGTGTCTGATCTATTTGACAGAACAGACACAAACAATGCCTGGAGCGAATATCAGCAGCAGAGTGAATGAAGATTCACTACGTCTGCAGAAGTCGTCTGTGAGCGGCTTTCCCAGCGCTGGTAAGGAGTGCGCAAAGATCTCCTAAAACAAAACCCTACAGAAACAAAGCCAACATGAAATGGCACTGGCAATCAAATTTACTTGCATAAAGTGATATAACATGGTAATTCACTGGATGCAGAGCAATTTGCACATTTCTCTTTGGAACAATACACTCCAAAACATTTCATAATTGGACCAGGAACGTGTATAAAATAGTACATATATAACCCTGGAGCACAAAAGCAGTCTTAAGTCACTGGGGTATATTAGTAGCAATAGCCAACAATACATTGTATGGGTCAAAATTATAAATTTTTCTTTTATGCCAAAAATCATTAAGATATTAAGTAAAGATCAAGTTCCATGAAGATATTTTGTAAATTTCCTACTGTAAATATATCAAAACTTAATTTTTGATTAGTAATATGTATTGCTAAGAACTTCATTTGGACAACTTTAAAGATGATTTTCTCAATATTTTGATTTTTTTGCACCCTCAGATTCCAGATTTTCAAACAGGTGTATCTCAGCCAAATATTGTCCGATCCTAACAAACCATACATCAATGGAAAGATTATTTATTCAGCTTTCAGATGATGTATAAATCTCAATTTTGAAAAATTTACCCTTATGACTGGTTTTGTGGTCCAGGGTCACATATGGTCAATTTGAATGCGAAGATGAGATAGATGATAGTCTCACAGCTGTCTGTTTGGCAATCTTGCCAAGATTGACGTCTTTTCCCAACAGCAGGTCCTCACTGAGGCTGGAGAGCATCGTCCTGCGCTGCTCCTCGGACAGACTCTCTAGCGCCACCTGGTGCACAAACGCTGCCATCACATCTGAGGACAGCTCCCGCGGGCTGCTCACAGACCCCACCACCACCACACTGCAGAAGAGCAGAAGAAAGAAGGAAACCATTACATATTTCATCTGATTTTGATTTAATCCTTTAACTGTCACTCCCATTTTTAAACATGAAAAAGTGCATGATTCAAACTAAAATATTTATAATTCATGAACGAAGACATTTTGTTATATAATTTTGTTGTACCATTTCCATAGTAATGCAATGTCTGATTTTAAAATGGTTTTCAAAGGATGAATTTTGATATTTTAAGCTTTCAACATATATAATTTCTGATGATTTCTAAAGCGTGACAGGGAAAAAGGCAGCGAAGAAAGACTTTTTGTGACTAAGGTCAGAACTCCTGCACAGTAAATTCTCGAGTGTTAAATGAACACTGCTCGGAGCATATATGGTCCCACTCTAAAAGAGTGTTAAAGTAACACTGAAGCAGTGTTAAAGTTAATGAGATAATTATGTGATTAATTAAGTGCTGATTGAGCATTAGTGATGAACAGCTGCTGTTAACAAGCAGAATCACTGAAGAAAAGAGAAACACAAGAACTACAACTGACTTCAGCCACAGCCTTAGATGAAATCAACTGAAATAAAAGACATTAAATCTCTCAAGATCTCAGCAGAAGATGATTAATCATCTCCACAAACAGCATCACCAACTTCACACATTACTAACCAGTTTGACTTTTTTTGTCATGCATCAAAAAATTTCTTATTAAGAATGAACAGAGGTTTAGATGTTAATGTTTATTGAAAATAATACAATTTGAAGTCACCGTTGTGGAGATAAGCATTTGCTTTAGTTGGGCTCTTGACCCTTGACTTTCTAACATTAGTTTTTCTCTGGTTGCTGTAACTGTGTTTATGAAACACATTGGTTATGGTAAGAAAAACCAAGAGAAAATGTGATTAGGTTATATTGGCTGTTTTTTGAAGCTCTCAAAGTGATGAAAAAGAAAAATGCAATACATATTGTGTCCTTTATAGAAGAATATGATTTACGGGGGGGGGAAATAAAGAATGTTTATATATATACTTCGGTACGGGTCTTTCGGTTGTACCGAACAAATACATTTTTTTCAGGAAATTCAAACAATAAATGGAGTTTTGGCGCTCTTTGATGTGGCGCGACAGATCACTGTATAAACTTCTGCGTAGCGCGAGTGAGAGTGATCCTCCCTTCCTCTTTACTTCTAGTTTTATTAAAGTGAAATAAACATGAATGAACATATCATGCCTCACGTAATCGCACAATCAGTGTTTCACTAGCAGAAAGATGTGATTACAACAGCTTGTAAACAAT
>NW_015646472.1:0-601 GCF_001515625.1 Sinocyclocheilus rhinocerous | reverse complement strand
TAAAATGTAATGATGTTATCATTAAAATTGATGAGAGCAATTAAAATTTAAATTAATCAATAAATACCTTGAAGCAGGGCAACCCAACCCTAATTAAATACAAATTTAAAATTTCTTTCAGAGCAATATTGATAGTTACTGATTAAAGTTTTATGTTGTTGTCATTAAATTATAAAAGCAATTTATAATTCAATTTCATCAATAAGTGTTGTTGCAATAGGGAAACAGGAACTGTAATTAATTATTAAGTGAAATTAAACTTTCAAATGTGTAATTAATTATGAAATTAAATTAGATGAAATTAAAATTTCAAATTTGTAATTAATTGTGAAATTAAATTAGAAACTTTGAATCCCTAAGGATAGCAAGTTACTAATACCCACTGATGTTACTACAATCATAAGGGCAATTATAATTAGCTTAATCCGTACCACCCTAATTACTTACAAATGCAATTAAAAATTTCAGAGCCCTATTGATAGTTAATGATTAAAAATTCTAATGTTGTTGTCATTAGATTATAAGAGCAATTTATAATTAAATCCGTGGGGAGTATTTCAGGAAATGAGTAACGGAGTTCTGAGGAAGTCCCAAAATTCTA
>NW_015646471.1:779-873 GCF_001515625.1 Sinocyclocheilus rhinocerous | reverse complement strand
TCCTTGCTAAATAAAAGTATTAATTTCTTTCCCAAAAAAAAAAAATTCTACTGACTCCAAGCTTTTGAATTGTATAGTGTATAATGTTACAAAA
>NW_015646471.1:0-742 GCF_001515625.1 Sinocyclocheilus rhinocerous | reverse complement strand
GGGGAAATATGAATAATTAATCATAACTAGTTATAATTAATTATAAATATTTAGATCCGCTGTAGATATTTACTTGACCTCTCAGGGTCACTGTCTTGTCAATTCTAAGAACGTTAATTTCCTGGTTAAGGGAAATAACTTTCTTACTGTACAATACATGTACTAGCATGTAGCAGAAATCTGCATGATTAGGGACTACGATTATGAGCAAACAATGAACAACCTCAGGTGTGATACAAGTAAGACTTTATTAACTACATAAACACTTAAACTAGTCTAACATACACCTACATATACACACACACACACACACACACATACAGTACAGTTGGTATAGGAACAGGATTAAAGCTTAGGCAGTAAAGAGAAAAGAAATAAAGCATGAAGCTATGGGACCATTGGATATTCAGCAGATCTGCAGCCTGAAGGAAACATCAGCTTCTTAGTTCAAACACACCTTTGTAAAAAGGTGCAAATGATACTTAATGTATCAATTAATAAGACTAAGTTTGATACTTGCACGTCTTGTCTGTCTGACAGAGTCCCGATGCAATCTGAAGGCTCAAGTTGATCTTTGCTGAAGTTGGTTGATGAAAAAGAACCAGTTTGAGTCAGAGAATCCCGGTGAATGGAAAGTCAAGGCCGAAGCCTGGCGCAAACTTAGGGTGTCCTTAGGAGCGTTTTTGCTCACAAGGTCTGCCTTTAAGGTCTGAGAAGATTCACGCCTCTCAAGATGGGCTTG
>NW_015646470.1:0-1318 GCF_001515625.1 Sinocyclocheilus rhinocerous | reverse complement strand
CTTTTGCATCAGTGTCAGAGCCGAGCCAAAAATGCCCTCTGCGACTACCGGTGCGTCCAGGATGGCTTCTTTTTCCCTGTCAGAGAGATTCGCCAAGTTAAGCCAACGTCCTCTCTCTTGAATGACCATTGTGGCCATGGCCTTGCCCGCGGCTTGAACCGCGCACCTCTGAAGACGCAGAGAAAGATCCGTAACGACACAGATCTCTTCCCAGTGCGTCTGACCTGGCATGGTCGACGCTTCGTCCTGCAATTCCGCTTGGTACGCGGTCAGCATAGAGGTCGCGTTCAGAGCCCTGACAGAGAGAGCAACTGCTTTATAAGCGCGTTCCGTCATGCTTGACTGGAAACGGTCCGCTTTGGATGGCAACGTCGGATTTGCAGCCGCCGTGTGCTTTGGGTGCAAGTGCGCGACAACTAATGGCTCCATGGGGGGCATTCGGAGAAGTCCTACCTTCTCCATTCCCTCCACATCGAGAGCGGATCCTCCCTGCATGGGCATTTTGCTGGTGAACGGTTTGTCCTTCCAGGTCACCGCAACCTCCTCCAGGAGCTCTGGAAACACAGGAAGGAGCTGCCGTGCTGCCCGTTTCGCTCTCGGCAGCCTCTTGCCCTCGTAGCGAGACTTTACAGTCTCTGCTACCACGGTCGGCCATGGAATGTTTAGTTTCTCTGCAGCGCATTTGCACACATCTTGCAGATCAACACTGAGAAGAGGGGATGGTGCCCCGTCCGCATCTTCCGTGGATCACGTCGCGGCGAGGGATTGTGCCGGGAGCGCAGGGGGGAGGAAAGGGGAGTCCTCGAAATCTTCCTCTTCTTCAGAGAGAAGAAAGTCCGATTGTCCCTCTTCCTCGAACTCAAGCACGCGCCTCTTTCTCGTCCGTGCCGAGCACACTGGGCAGAGGGACGCAAACGTCAAGCTGTTCACCCCAGGATAAAGCTGCCGTGGTGGGCAGCTCTACAGGGATGGGTACCTGCGGAGTGGCAGCTGGAACGGGGCTAGGTGACATGAGGGGATCGTGGCCTGACAGGCTAGCTTGGCGTGCTAGCCTGCGACGAAGGCTCTTCATAGTGAAGCGTGCGCAGTGTTCACAGGAACCGGGGTTCTCGATCGCCAATTGGGCATGTTTCAGCCCAAGACATGCAGAGCAGACCTGGTGTGTGTCCTTGCATGAAATTTTGTTCCCGCATGAACAAAGTCGCACAGCATCTCCCTCATTAGCCGGGACAGTCTGCATTGCTGCAGCCATCGTAATGTCGAACAGTCCTTCCAATCGGCTGGAATGCAAATTGAAGGAGTCAGGCGAAAAACGGCG
>NW_015646469.1:0-1370 GCF_001515625.1 Sinocyclocheilus rhinocerous | reverse complement strand
CCGAGTGGTTAAGGCGATGGACTGCTAATCCATTGTGCTCTGCCCTCCTGGGTTCCAATCACATCCTCGTCGCTTCATGCCGCCTAGCATTTGAAGGGGGCCCAGTGCTCCTAAAAAGATAAAATAATGGAGACTGCATCAACAGATGCCCACACTGACAAGTGCTTTTGTGAGGGGGTCATGAGATAGCAGCAACTTTAGTTTGAAAGAGTACAAAGACATATCAGTCATAAAGGCTGGACAAAGATGAAACTTTACAGGGAGCACGCAAACAAAAGGACTATACTTTGAAAGTCTATATGTCAACTGTATGCATACGCTAGTGTACACGTACAAAAATAAAGTATTCTTTTGGCTTAAAGGTCAACGCCATTGTGCTAAAAGGAGCTGCAGGAAAACCACCACAGTGTAGATTTCAGTCATAAAAGTAAACATGTGATGAGGTGGCCGTACCCGCCAGCGATCAGACAGCCTTACCATTCCTAACGATTTGTTACAATTCCTAACACATTCTAAATAAGTCCTAACGCTTCCAAACTAATTCCTAACACAAGTCCTAACAATCCTAACATCCAATGGTCTAAGTCCTAACAACTCCTAACAGGTCAGAATGGGGCAAAACAGCCATTGGTCGAACGGGGCAAAACAGCCATTGGCCGAAATGTAGTCAAGTGCGAAGCCACATGATTACAGTCATAAAAAGAGTGGAAGCGCGCGGATGACTAGTTTATCAAGGTTAAGGCGAATTTGATATTCTTTAAAAACTGAACATATTTTTATTCAGTTTGACGTTTACGGATAACGTGGAGGTAAGTACAATAAAACACATAACACGAAAGAGAAGCACTACTTGACGCGAACTCTTTGGCATTTGGGTTCAAACTCCTCTGCTTAAGTTGCGTGTGGGTATTTTTTTCTAAATATATTCTTAAATATGTGATTTAAATTTTATGTGGATATAAGATGCTATGTTTGGGCAAGATTGTGATATAAATCGAGGTGGCCTTTCATATTGCAGCAAATATTATTGTAAGTATTATTATTAATAGTAGTATTGTTATTATAGTTCTTTAAATTTGTATTTATGTCTTATAAAAATTATGAAATGTCAGATTTGAGCATTTGGAATAAAATATTTGTGGAAGTAAGCGTATAATATTGTTATTATTAGGTAGTTATTTAAATTTGTATTTACATACTGTCACGATAAGGGGTTTTGTCTTGGTTCTCTCCGGACTCCATTCCCCATAAACCCCTGCCTAGGAACTCATTATTGCACCACACCTGTTTCCTATCAGTGACACTATAAAGGCTGCACTCATCCACACACACACATGGCTGATTATTGTTTAGCCTGTACCCTGTTCCGA
>NW_015646468.1:186068-187173 GCF_001515625.1 Sinocyclocheilus rhinocerous | reverse complement strand
GCAGTGTGAAAACAACGGCGATCCGACGAGTTTGAAAATCGTGCATTGTGAACTCGGCATAAGACAGAAGTTATTTATTGAGAATTAATGTTTAGATGTTTTTTTTTCCTTCAACTTACCGTTTTTGTGAATAGTGGTTGCTTTAGTTGCCTCTTGACCCTTGACATTTTAAATTTAAGTACTTCTTTGGTTTGCACAATTGTGTGTGTTAGCAAGGAACTTATGATAAAATCATATCATGTGTCTTAGTCTCTGACTGCAATTTATCTAAAACTGTAGTGCTTTCATGATTTCTATGTTGTTGCAGTTATGTGAGATAACAATGTGAGAAACACTTTATAAGTAACTTTTATAAATATGGTTCATTAGGAGGTTTCAGTTCTGGCACTCATAGACATGAAGAATCAGCATGTGAATCTCAGCAATGGTGACAAAATATTCTGATAATTTTTATGTGATTTTTGAACGTAACAAAGCAAGGCACTAAAAAGTCACAACAAAAAAATAACAAAAATAAAAGCAAATAGTAAAAATAAAAGCAAATACTAAGACAATGCAGCTGCATAATTTATTCATGTCGCAATGCATGCTGGGAGCCATGGATGAGTTATGATTGGTGTACCCAGAATGCACTGCAGCATGAATCTGTCTGATGATCGTCACCATTGTTGAGATTCATATGCTGATTCTTGATGTCTATGTGTCTAAACAGTACAGATGTTCAAAACTGCTGCGCAAAGTGTATTTAAAACTCTTCATATTATTTCATTAAAATGCAGTTGTGATCAATAACATAAACTATATTACTTATTACCACTGATGACATCAGTGAACCTGCTACAACATGACAACATCAAAAAGACAGCCAATATAATCTAAACCCATTTTTTCTTGGTTTTTCTTACCATAACCAATGTGTTTCATAAACACAGTTACAGCAACCAGAAAAAATCTATCATTTAAAAACCAAGGGTCAAGAGCCCAACTAAAGCAAACGCTTATCTCCACAATGGTGACTTCAAATTGTGTTATTTTCAATAAACATTAACATCTAAATCTCTGTTAATTCTTAATAAGAAATTTTTAGACGCATGACAAACAAAAA
>NW_015646468.1:176333-185899 GCF_001515625.1 Sinocyclocheilus rhinocerous | reverse complement strand
ATACAAGAGCTTTAACATGATATGCTTATGCTTAAAATGGGGAGGGAGGGAGGCTTGCGAGCAGTTTGAGCATACTTACCGAGCAGTAATGCCACGTATATATGTCCCGTATCTAATAGGAGAATGGTAGTGATTGGAGCGATTGGAGCGATTTGACAGCTGACCGCGTCAGCTGGTCGCAGCACTATGCCTACGTGGCCTGACTGAACTAACGCTGCGCTCGATTTCAGACAGTACCACTTTGGCAAGTTACTTGAGTTTATTGAAACACAATTTATCTTTGGTGGTATGGTTCCTTATGGGGGTTCTTGCTCCAAGATTAATTGAACATACAAGAGCTTCAACATTAACCCCCCAAACATAATGAGAGGTATTAACTTGCCCGACAAGAACCCCCCCAAACCCATCCTTGTTCCATTCCTGCAAAAGAGAAAAGACAATTTTATGAGATATTCTTAATGTGATTGGCCCCAAATATGCAGCAGTGGTGTTCTCTCCAGCGGGAGAACCACAAGAACAAAGCAGCATGTCCCTGAGATTGGCATGAGGGGTAGGAGAGAAGCGTGCCCCTTATGGTATCGTGATACTACGAGATGCAGAGTGTTTTTTTTTGTTGTTGTTGTTTTTTTTATATGGAAGAGCTGCTCAAGGCTTTTTGCGCTAATATTACATCCTGAGTTGAAGGCTTAATGTATTGTTGATACGCTGATGATGACCACCGACCCATTGCTTTGAGCATGGGCATAGAGACTGTTGAAGCTGCGGTGGTTGCCGCACCTATGCGGAATGAATGGCTGGTATAAAGCGCGGGGTCCATGCCACAGTGGAGGCATGCGGTTCGGAGACGTGAGGCAAACCAACGCTTAGACATAGCTTTTCCTTTCTCTGTGATGAAAAGTGGATCTGTAGGATTGGATCTACTGCGTGAGTTTACCAGCCGGTTCATGGCTGTGAGGGGACAATATCCGTCGTTGGTTCTAGAAATGTTAATAGTACTTCCGTTATTATCTCTGTCTGTTTTGGAATGTTTCAGATAGATGGAAAAGTAATCGGTGTGAAATTATATGTCTTTGATTGTGAGATCGTGTCAAGGGTCGAATATTTTGGTGTTAATAGTGAATTCTCCTCCTCTGAGGAATCCATAATAGGCGGTGAGGAACGCTGCTTCTAGAAGCAAGTTTGTGTGTGGAGTGAAAAGACCTGATCTTAATTTGTCATCTTTCTGGTTGGGAATTCCCAATAAACGTTGTTTGCACATTTGCTACTGAATCCTCATTCTTTTTCCCTGACAGTTTTAGACAGATCTAAAAGTCTGGAAATTAAGGAATGACCTTAGGCTGCATGAGGAATGCCGAATTTATTGAATGCTTTAACCAGGGAATTGATGCTGCGCGATGGGTTGGCATCTGGAAAGTCGATGAGCAGGAAGTCATCCAACAGGTGAAGAACGAATGGTAGTTTGAAATTCTTTAGTAAGACCCAGCAGAGTGCTTGTTTTGACTGTAGAGGAAGTAACCGTACATCCGTCTAGTTGCAAAGTGTAATCCAAGAGATTCTGTGTACTGTCTTTTGGTCCAATAAGTAATATCTCTATCTTATCCGAATTTAATAGGAGTAAATTATTGGTGATCCAATCTTTTACATTTTTAACACACTCTGTTAGCTTAGTTAATTAGATAATTTAGAAGTGTCACTGATAATTCAGTAAGACTGTTATTCACGTTGGCACTAATGATGTTCAACTTCACCAGTTGGAGATTACTAAAAATAACATTAAAGAGGTGTGTGAACTTGCAAGTATATGATATCAGACACTCGAATATGCTCTGGTTCTGAATATGCTACAGTATACAGGCCACCATACAGACTTTATCAAATAATTTTTTGCTGATTTTCTATCTGAGCTAGTGCTGGCTGCAGATAAAGTCTTAATTGTTGGTGGTTTTAATCAATAGCATAGCCAGAAATTTTTAAGTGGGTGGGACTACATAAAACTGCATGTCAAATTGCCAACAAAAAATACAGCACCAAGGTTCATTACACAATACTTCTAAAGCATCCATTAACATTATTAATTTATGTTAATGTTAGTTTCAAAATTTACTAATACATTATAAAATTTAAAGTTGTATCTCTTAACATTTGTAGAGCTAATGTTAACAAAGATTAATAAACACGGTAACAAATGTATTTCTCATTGTTCATTTTAAATAATGCATTAACTAACATTACCTAAAGGAAGTTTATTGTAAAGCATTACCTCAGCCTGAGACAACGGGCTACACAGATGATCTCATAATCAAGTGCCTCTTGTCAGTTCATGTTCAAAGGAGAGGAAACATCAAGGAGTGTATAAATGAGCGCCGCTGCAAATATGCAGTTTGTTGTTGAGAAGAGTATCAAGTACAACATTTATGTATTTATTTCCACAAAGAACACATCTGTTGAGCAGATCAAACACTGTACCTATGCTAATATGATGCTTCAAACAAACACGCATGGTTTAGAAGTGTCTGATCCATAAATCCAGCACCCGCAGGTGGTCTGTCAGGTTTCATTTGTAGAAGGTCCAGATTTACTGCTAACTTTTTTTTTTTTTAAAGAATTGATCTGATTTATGTTTGCTTCACTAAGCTATTTTCAAATTCAACTTTACAAATGCATGCATTTTACTATTATATCCTTACATCGTAAACATAACATAGTGGGTGAGACTAACAGAAACTGATGAATCATCATTTTGATAAGCATATGCTATGCACATATAGGAAGAGGGAAAACTAAGAAACTACCTGTATTTGACCATGAAAACTCGTGTTTAATATTTTTAATAAATATATAAAGTCACAGTGAAATAAGACGTACCCACCCGTAGCTACGCTACTGATTTTAATATTCATGTAGATAATGAAATAGAGTTCATAAATATATCAAAACGTAATTTTTGATTAGTAATATGCATTAAGAACTTCATTTGGACAGCTTTCCAAATATTGTCCTATCCTAACAAACCATACATCAATGGAAATCTTATTTATTCAACTTTCAGATAATGTATAAATCTCAATTTTTAAAAAATTACCCTTATGACTGGTTTTGTGGTCTAGGGTCACATATATCAATGTCAAATTCAGAAATTAATTCTGCGTTCATGACCCTAAGGTTACTGTAATGCTTTATTGGGTGGTTGTTCTGCATGCTTAATAAACAAACTCCAGCTGGTCCAAAATGCAGCAGCTAGAGTTCTTACTAGAACCAGGAAGTATGACCATATTAGCCCGGTTCTGTCAACACTGCACTGGCTACCTATTAAACATCGTATAGATTTTAAAATCTTGCTTATTACTTATAAAGCTCTGAATGGTTTAGCACCTCAGTATTTGAACGAGCTCTTATTGCATTATAGTCCTCCACGTCCGCTGCATTCTCAAAACTCTGGCCATTTGATAATACCTAGAATATCAAAATCAACTACGGGCGGAAGATCCTTTTCCTATTTAGCGCCCAAACTCTGGAATAACCTACCTAACATTGTTCGGGAGGCAGACACACTCTGTCAGTTTAAATCTAGATTAAAGACCCATCTCTTCAACCTGGCTTACACATAACACACTAATACGCTTCTAATATTCAAATCCGTTAAAGGATTTTTAGGCTGCATTAATTTGGTCAACCGGAACCGGGAACACTTCCCATAAAACCCGATGTACTTGCTACATCGTTAGAAGAATGACATCTACTAGTTTGTTTCTTTCTGATTCCGAGGTCACCGTAGCCACCAGATCCAGTCTGTATCCAGATCAGATGGTGGATCAGCACCTAGAGATGATCTCTACAGCCCTGAATGTCAGCGGAGACCATGTCAACTAGACGAACGCTATGGCAAAGACCTCGTCGGTCATTGCCACAAGACAGAAAACCAGAAGAGTCCTCTGCTCAATCTGAATTATCTTGCAGCCTGGAATTAATCCACACCATACTGGTTTTGTCTGGCCAGAGGAGAACCGGCCCCCAACTGAGCCTGGTTTCTTCAAAGGTTTTCTCTCCATTCTGTCACCGATGGAGTTTTGGTTGAGTGCCGCTTTTGCCTCTGGTTGCTTAGTTGGTGACACAATTTCTAGCAAAATTGTTGACTTGATTGCACAGACACTATTGGAAGAGAACTGAACTGAGCTGGACAATAACATCACTGAATCAACAATGAACTGACTTTAAATTAAAAACTGACTGTTTTCTATTGTCCTCTTGTATTATCAAAACACCCTTTTCCTGTTTAACACTGTAGAGCTGCTTAGACATAATCTGTATTGTATAAAACGCTACATAAATAAAGGTGACTTGACTTGAATATTTTTATTAGTTGAACACGCACGTGTGCTGTCTGTGAATGATTCCGCAGGTATACATTAAATTTGATTTCATTCAGATGATACAATTTACAAACAAACAGACAGATTATGATAAAAGTAGATCCATCAATGTGCACTTGCTTTGTTGTTTGTATTCAGATGTTCAGGAACAGTCATGAGCACAAGCACATTTTCACTCTTTCTTCTCCTTGTCAGTGGCTCCCTTAAGATGCATTCGACCGCAAAACTCAGCAGGTTTACTTTTTGATGTTGTCTAATAACCCAAATGTAGCTGTTTACATTATTATACAAAGCAAATGACATGCAATGATATTGGGGCTACAGATGAAATGCCAGAAATAATGCTCGTCTCTTCTGTGTTTGTTGCAAAAATATGTAATAATAATTAGTAACAGATAGTCTACTAATACTCGAAATGACTGGTAGTTGACGTATAGTTGGAAACTTATAGTTAGCAGAATGTCTAAACTATCAAAATGAAGTGTTTCCACACACACACACGCACGCAGTCATAATCTCATTCTGACCTTAAGAAAGACACATTCTCCCCCTTTAGACCATGCTAATTAGCTACTAAGCTTAAATAAGCTTATTAGCATGCTATGAGCATGTAATCCCCAAAGCACACTTATAGAGAGAAAGAGCAGACGAGAGGAGAAGAGTGTAGGGGAATATCAGGAGAATGTCCTTCCCTCTGACTCAGGCTTTGTGGTGATTTCTTGGGAAGAGATTTGAATCTGACAAAATAGTCTACAAACGCCTGTTTAAACGTTTGGAGAGACATCTGTCAAATTATAATGCAGGACAGAAATACACACACACAACAACAACAACAATCCTATAGGGGAAAATGTGTCATCAGTTAGTCAAGTCAGAAGGAAAGTGAACAAAGGATACATGCACACATCTTCAATTTTTATCACATGACATGAATCCTTAAAGATGTCTATCAATGCAAGCATCATTTGGTCAGTACTTGTCTTTTGAATAACTACAGGCATTGTGCTGAAAGGTGCTCCATGCATTCTAGTCTATATTTTTCCTTATGCCCACCAAGTGCCTATTGTGACCCCTAACCAACTAAACTTCACCATAGTCTTACTCATCGTCCACAAAGTGCCTACCTGACCCTAATTGCTTATCGTGCCCAGTCAACTGTCTGGGCATGACCACGAGGTGCCTTTCATGCCCCCTAAACACATGTTTTTTTGTCTTGTCACAATGAGACGTATCTCTAAATTGGTAGTTTCGATACAAGGGTAGCCAAGGCGGCTCCAAGGTGCAATCCACAGTTTCAAAATTCTATGTTGTTCCTATGTATGTTTCAGCAGTTCAGCATGATCCATACATGGTTCAGCTTTCTTCATCCAAGAGGGTCTTTCTAGGCCCCAGTGACTACCAGCAGGTCAAGTTTGGGGCGAAAGGGCCCCTGGGGGCCGGACAACAGATCATTCCACGTACTTACGAACATACAAAGAACGAACTTATCCCATTCATTTTCATAGGTGTTTCATGGACAGCGGAGAGGAAGTGTTGTTTTGCATCGCTAGAATTTGCGCTCTCAATGTGTTGTCAGGGGCCACGT
The DNA here is from genome assembly GCF_001515625.1 of Sinocyclocheilus rhinocerous. Taxonomy (NCBI): domain Eukaryota; kingdom Metazoa; phylum Chordata; class Actinopteri; order Cypriniformes; family Cyprinidae; genus Sinocyclocheilus; species Sinocyclocheilus rhinocerous. The sequence goes on along the minus strand of NW_015646468.1, from coordinate 179,944 downwards.
GACAACAATAATTAGTAACAGATAGTCTGCTAATACTCTAAATGACTGGTAGTTGACGTATAGTTGGAAACTTATAGTTAGTAGAACGTCTAAACTAACAGAATAAAGTGTTACCAGAAACATTATGTTGCTCTCTCTCACACACTCACACACACTCACACACACACACACGCACGCATGCACGCACACACACACACACACACAATAAAGTTCAGATTTATCAGTGAAGATTTATCCTCGTATTTGTCATATGTTGTGACAGAAATGTTAGTTTTTTTGGCTAACACTACAGATTAAGGGACACATTCACTAATAACCAAGAGGTTTTCCTCAATAAACTCCTAATTTGCTGCTTATTGATAGTATATAAGGTTTAGTTATGTTTAGTTATTGGGTAGAGTTAAGGGATTTAGAATATGGCAATTCAGAATAAGGCATTAATATGTGTTTTTAAGTAGGCTAATAAACAGCCAATATGCTAGTAATATGCATGCTAATAAGCAACTAGTTAATATTGAATAGTGTTGCCAAATCAAAGTGTTTCTGATTTTTGTGAAATTTTTGAATAAAATGTCAAAAGGAAAACTCTGAAGGTTTATTTTTACAGCTTTCTTTACTCATTTTTACCAAGGGTGAATTTGGAAAATGGTCTTTGCACACTGATTGGGGAACACCCCATTAGTGTTCTGAAATACATATATGTGTTCTGCAGAGATATATACATGAGTTGTGTATATAAGACCTAACTAGTCTTCTACCACACTACAATCCATCACGTAATTTGCTGTAAAGTTGCTTTGCAACGATTTGTATCGCGAAAAGCGCTATACAAATAAACTCGAATTGAATTGAATTGTGTTCGGTCATTTTGTGAATTCAACCTTAACTGTACAATACCATACCTGTCACGCCCCTGGACTCATTCTGTGTGGTTTTCCCTCTCCATGTGCTCCATGATCTAGTTATCCCATGTTAACTGTTTATTGAGTTCCAGGTGTGTCTCATCATCTCCTCGTCAAGTCTTGTGTATTTAAAGTGAGTCCTGTCCATAGTTCCTTCGTCTGGTATTGAATGCCGTCTTTCCCTGCTACGTGTGTGTTCCTGGTTCCTTTGATGTCAAATAAAGTCTGTTCGTTGGAAGTTTACTCCATGTCTCGTCGTTCCTTGCTCCGTGCTCCTCAAAGTAGCGGTTCGTGACAATACCACACGCAACAAACACAAAACACATAAAAAATAAATGAAAATGCTTGTATAGAGCACAGCTTAAAACAATTAATGAATTCATATTTGCTGTGAAAACAAAAGTAAAGTCATTTTCAGTGTTATTCTATAACTGTCTGAGGTGTAAGAGCTTTCTTGCTTGGTAAGATGCACCCTCTGCATCCCTGGTACTAGTATAGAAGTGTAGTAGTAGTATAGAAATCTACTGCCATTGCTGAAGAGATCACTGCAGCTAAGTGGAGTGTTCCTAACCCTATTAATTGCTGTTGCTACATAAAAAGCCTTAATCTTGTATTTCATCATACAGTTTTGGGATGAACTGAATTTGTTAGGTGCACATTCCAGCATTTGAAACCAAATGTTAAATACCAGTAGTTTAAAATTTATGTTCAAGTTTTATTTGTTATAGTTTGTTTTTTATTGTATAAATGTTAAGTGTTGTTTTATTCCTGTTCTGTATGTCACGCACTGCAGCATTTGAACCAGAATATTTTACACTACAGTAATTGTGGCAGAAAAATAAATAAATAATTATATAAAATAAATAATTTTCATGTCCATGAAAGCAAACTAACTGAACCTAATGGTAACACTAGGCATCAGTAAACTATTAAAACTGTAATAATACACATTTATGTGATTCAATCAATCAATAAATCAATCAATCAAATGGAAACATTTATTTACAAATTGATTAAACTCTCAAACGTTTCTTCAGAGAACTCTCTATTGGAATCTTGATTCCTTGTGTGCAAAAGATCACTTATAATCTTTGCCACTGCTTTCTTCAAGTATAAATATTTTAGACTAAATATTTTTAATGAGATCTAAATCTGGAGACTGAACAGGCCACTTCAGTAGATCCCAGAACCAAGCTTCAGTAGATTTGGATGTATACTTTTAGACGAACATCCTCTACAGTCTGAGACTGAGAAATTACAACTAACCATATAAAATAAATGTAGTTCTGCTGTATACTCAAACAGCTTAATGGAGGAGAAATGCTAGAAGTGCAGTGGCTTTTATATTACAGACTGGTTCACTCTTCACTCAAAATGTGCAAGGGCACAGTTTAAAAAAAAAAAAAAAAATTTATTTAAAGAACTTTAAAAGCAAACCAAGAGAACACGCTATGTTTCTCAAAGTTGCAAATGCACAAAAAGTGAGCACATGTTCAGTTCAGATGTGCACAAGTTCAGATGTGATTTAGTAGGACTCCTTCAATTCCGAGCAAATCCATGTTTGTGTTCTTAACTAGGAGAGGAAGGAGATTAAAAATATATTTTTTAAATCCTCTGCTTGTGTGGTTCTGATTTTAACCATCAGCCAGAGTGACACTAATGGCTTTCCTTCCATGTTTCCATTAATAGAGTGTGTAAGGCTTTGCTAAAGCTCTCAGCTTAGGGTGTACACATCTGAAGCATATGCAACTTCATATTTAATCTTTCAGCATGTTTTCTCTCTTTCTGCTAGAATACTTGGGGATTTTTATGTATCCAAATTTTAGCTTTCCCTTACATAAGTCAAAATAACAGTATTTAGCTGTGTAAATTACAATATTTAACAATGAAGGGGGAAAAAAAGCTTAATAAAAGAAAAAAAAACAATTAATTGAATCTGTAGTCAACTATATAGGTGTCCTTAATTATAATGTTCTGGTTGATAAATATTAAATAACAAATATCCCAGATAGCCATGTGAAGTCTTGTTTGTTGAACCCCCATATACACATGATATTTCTGGCACAATTTAAAATTTTTTATTATTATTATTATTATTATTATTATTATTGTCTTTGCTATTTTATTCCTCTGATCTGTTTTATGTGTTTATGTGATCTTGGACCTAGTGAAAAATAAATATACTTAAATGTATTTGAAATACATTTATCTCATGCTAAGTGTACTACAATTACATTTACATATTTTTAATAAAAATACCCTGCAATTGTACTTTTAGTATACTAAACTGGTATACTTAAAGTCTGCTAAATTGGAGCAACTAATTGTTTTGCTAGTGTACTTTAGGTACACTTTGAATATTTTGCATTTAAAGGATGATATTATTCAAAGATCAAACAATCTTCATCAATAGTGACATTAAAACATATTTTAAGCTTAATATTAAGAAATGTGCATTGTGCACAAGCAGTACTCCAAACAAAGTTTAATAAGATAAAAAGGCTCATGCTTGTCATTCTCCCACAACATCTTTGTAAATACTGTATATGTAAATGTCTTAGAGATGCATGTGTATTCCTTATTTATTTTGCTGCTACTTGTGACTCTTAAATGCAGTCATACTACAGAAACTGGAGGAAACGTCATGCTGAAGTGCTGTCCCTTGCAGCTGATGATTCAAATAGTGGTGATGCAAATGGGTTGCTGGGG
>NW_015646468.1:173438-176255 GCF_001515625.1 Sinocyclocheilus rhinocerous | reverse complement strand
GCTCAGATTTGATCTTAGAGTGTGCGTACGCTTAAATCCACGCCAACGCTCATATTTATGAAAACTGTCTTTGACGTGGAAAAGTGCTTAGCGTTACATCAGGGTCTCAGCAGGCGTACGCACTTTTTCTTGAATTAAACTGCCTCTTTGTCACATTCAGCAGATGGCAACATCTTGTTTTATGACTCTGATGCATTAGTGCTGTCTTCTGACACTGACTCTGAGGTTGTTGAAAATCTGTCTGAGGATTTTGCAGAGGAAACTGCTCCTGATCTGGATGAGGAAGTTGCAGCTTGGGCAGCTACCAACAGATGCAAGCGATCTGCACTAAATTAACTGCTAGACATTCTAAGGCGCCAAGCACATCGCCTCCCCAAGGATGCCAGAACGCTGCTGAAGACCCCCAAAAGAGTGGCAATAGTTGAACTGTGTGGTGGACAATATGCTTACTTTGGTATTGCATCTGGAAAACTGTCTTTGACGTGGAAAAGTGCTTAGCGTTACATCAGGGTCTCAGCAGGCGTACGCACTTTTTCTTGTTCGAGTACTGCAGGTTTTTGAAAATGTAAGCTGTTCTTGCAGCTCGCTGTTCTAAATTAAAGGATTTGGATGATTACTGGTGATCTTTTACATGTTAATGACATTAATTAGAAGTCGTTTACAAGGCAAAGAGCTGAAACCATTCAGTTGTGCGCAAGTACAAGATAATTAGCGATTCATAGATTTCACATCTGAAAGAGACGTGTACATGCGTTTTCTGCCATTTTCTGCGTTCATTCTATGAATCACACGTATGCTTATTTGAGAGATGATCGTAAGATCGATTTTAGGATGATTTCTGCACAACATTTTATAAATGAGGCCCATGGTGTTGTTGCAAGGTCTGAAGCAGAATTCAGTAGACTTGCCTACAAAGACCACCAAATGGGGAAATCCCCACTGACCCTAGCTGGAATTCCAGGTATTCAACCATTTGCATTGGACTACATGCACTTGGTGTGTTTGGGTGCAGTTAGGAGAATGCTTCAGACTATCATTTCAGCAAAGGAGTGAAATTTCAGATAAACTGAAGGCACTGAATGGAGAACTAGTGAGTTTGCTCGGCAACCTAGGATGTGGAGTACTTCAGATGTTCACTGAATGGGATTTCAGGCTCAAGTTGCCAAATGTTTAGCAGAACTAGAACAGAATGTCTACAAAATGTAGGCCATTTACCAAAGAGAGGTTTATGCACATCTCCACAAGGCCACGAGATTGTTGTTTCATCCTTCAGTACAATGACTATGTCTTTGTGAAGGAACTACACATAGAAGGCACCGTGGTTTGTGATGTCCTATGCCAATGCCACACACAGAGTTTCTTCAATGATCCTTGTGATTCTAAACTGCTCAACATCATCCGTGTTAGAAACATCAGCAGAACTAGACGTCGACTAATCAGCAAAAAGCAAACATGATGTGGGTAAGGGCAGTTTAAACAGAGCCAAATGGAGAAGAGAAGGGAGTCATCCCATAGATTCGGTTGAAGGACAACATGGTTCACTGGCCACCAGGGGTAAATGTAACCAAAGCAGTTGAAGAGATGCGACAGCCAGCAAGTAGCTGGAAAAAGTTTCCACTGATTAAAATCAAAATCAATTCAAGTTTACATCCATTTTTTAAAAGCTAAATAAGTTTTTTTTGTACTACTCAAATTAAGTTCGACCAAACAACAAATTCAGAGCTGAGTGAGGAAGAATGCAATCCTGGCAAGAGGATATTGAAGACTACCCAGGCTTTATCTTAAGTCGGGTGCACACTCTGCGATTTTTAATAGTCCTTTACGATTGTTGCTTGTCAGACTGTACGAACATGATGATCATGTCACACTGTGGGGCCTCACTTGTCAATAATCTCAGACTGTACGACAGTCAAGACACATTAAAAACGGGTGTTTACACACAATTTGCTTAAGATTATATGGGCAAACGAACTCGTTAAGTATACAATAAAGCCCAATTCACACTGGGTATTATCACACATAATACTGTTGTTTCTCCTCTTACACAGACAAGGATGACAGCAGCCCAGATTAGAAGCGATGTGCGGAAGCACAAATAACACCGTAAGCAAACTGTTAAGCATCATAACTTTTATTATATATCTTGTTCCTCTGACAATGTATATAATTGAAGCAAATCTTCATGTAATTGTTCCATTTGGTTGCCTTTCATCCATCAGGTTCATCCTTGCCAGAACCACCAAGGATTCGACAAAAGTCAGCCCAGGTATCAGGATTAGGAGAAAAGACTTTTAGATCACACTCCCCTTCACATCTCTCACACTCCACACCAGTGATCCCAAACTCCCTGTGCCACATCTCGCCACACCAGTGCTCCTGCTCTTCTCATCGGTGGTTCCATACTCCACGTAAGGAAAACCAGGACCAAGAGTGCGATGACCATTTCCCATTAGATAATGTCAGTAAGTGTACCTCCAAGTTTCCTTTTTCTAATAAACCATCTGCATTGACCTTCCTTTGCTCTTGAGTCATCCTTAATCCCATGACAGATATACAGTACTCTCTGCCCAGATTCAGCCAAATGCAGTTGAATTCAAGTTGATTGGACGGTGCTTCATGCACTGTAAAAAAACCCAATTAACAAAATGTTGGAAGGGCAAAAATATTTAAGTTGAGCTAATTTTATTGCTTGGGCTTAGTTGAGAGGACATATTATATTAAGTCTACCCACATATATTTAAAAAACTTTGAATGAACGGTTATTTTCAAATCCAGTCAACAATTAGCTATGCTAATGTTGACTAAACTAATAAAAAC
>NW_015646468.1:172659-173283 GCF_001515625.1 Sinocyclocheilus rhinocerous | reverse complement strand
GACCAGCATTTTCGTCTCGTCTCGTTTTCGTCACGTAATAAAGGTTCGTTGACGACGGTTCGTTGACGAAAGCAACACTATTTATAAGCCATTGATGCTTACGAAACGTGTAATGTAAACCACAGTAATACGCTTATGTGAAGTTAACATGGGCGTGTTGAATGGGTTTTTGCGTGTGCAAACTTTTGCAATTGTCCTGTGAAGTTAAAAGTCAACATTAAACATGACTAACAACCAGGCTCTTTTCAAACGGGGTGGATTACACTGCGTTTCTGGTCTCGTGAAGGCGCTTCGGAGAGGAGTTTGTCATTCCGAACGAGAATATAATCCTTTCACAAGGCTGTTATCAGTTAGTCAGTCAGTTCCCTAGGTAGTGAATCACTAGATTGTGCACATGAGTCCCTGCACTGGTAAAGAGACCACGGCTTAGTAAACATTGGTACAATTGATCAATCAATTTGTAAAACGTCACCACTGGTATTTATCAACAACAGGCAGGCATATTTTGATATTAGTTTAATGCTGTTTAAGGTAGACTTATAATTTGAAATGTGCATGTTCTATTACAAATCCTTGCAACTAATGAACAGTCAACATCAATGCTCCCTGTGTTGTGCGATGGAT
>NW_015646468.1:165521-172607 GCF_001515625.1 Sinocyclocheilus rhinocerous | reverse complement strand
TTCTTATTCCGAGGTCACCGTAGCCACCAGATCCAGTCTGTATCCAGATCAAATGGTCACTGCAGTCACCTGGATCCAGTACATATCCAGACCAGATGGTGGATCAGCACCTAGAGACGCCCTCGACAGCCCTGAATGTCAGCGGAGACCAGGACAACTAGATGAGCCCCAGAGACAGATCCTCTCCGAAGACCTCGTCACCTAGACAGCCATCAGGACAAGACCACAGGAACCAGACCAGTTCTCTGCACAATCTGATCTGTGTTGCAGCTTGCAATTAAACTGCTGGATTCGTCTGGCCAGAGAAGAACGATGGAGTTTTGGTTTCTTCGACACACGATTTTTCTGTTTAATACTGTAAAGCTGCTTTGACACAATCTGTAGTGTAAAAAGCACTATGTAAATACAGTGACTGGACATTACTTGACTCAGTTCAGTTGAACTGTAACACCTGGTTCATTTATTTTTTCTGACTTCTGCCTCATTTTGAAGATGTAACTGTGAACAGTAGTAATATTTGTATATGTTTGTTTGCAAAAATATTGTTTAACTTGTTTAGTCTTTTTTAAGTTCATTAAACAAATGTTTTGTTTTTTTTTTACAATTAATTTATTTTACATAGAACAATAGAACAGAACTTATAGAAAAGGGAAAAAAAAGAGTAATACCATTTTTTGACCATATATCGAATGCTGCATCTGACATAGATGGAGTAAATATGTGGTTCTGTGCTACAGCTGAGGCAAGCGGGAGATCGTTAAGTGCAAAATAACGTCTAAACTGGAACCAAATTTTAATAGAATGCAGCACAACTGGGGACAGTGTAAAATTAGATAAAGAGTGTGCCAATGGCAGCTTAGAACATAATACTGACAGTGGGTTGTATTGAATGGATGGTTTCTCTATCTCTGACCAGCTGGCTGTCTCGTCTTCCTCAAGCAGGTATAGAATTGCCCTAATATTCGCCGACCAGTAATAGTACAGAAAATTTGGAAGGGAAAGACCTCCTAAACTGTAGGGTCTTTGTAATATGTTATCCATTACCCTTGGACGCTTTTTATTCCAAATAAAACTTATAATTTGAGCATTTAAATTACGAAAAAAAGATGTAGTGAGAAATATTGGTAAACATTGAAAAATATATAAAAACTTGGGCAAAACAGTCATCTTGATGATGTTAATCCTTCCACCTAGGGAGAGATGCAAGGAGTCCCAGCTAATCCTGCTTCAGATTAGCTAAAAAAGGTTGATAATTGGCTTTATAAAGATCCTTAAAGTTATGTGTAAACCATACCCCCAAATATTTAAACTTTATCATATTAATCTTGAAGGGGATTGAAGAGGGGGCCATATCTGAAACTGTCGAGCCAATTGACATGAGTTCACTCTTTTGATAATTAACTTTATAGCCAGAAACTGGCCAAATTCATTGAGTAAACTTAATAAATTTGGAAGACTTGAGGATGGGTCAGAGATATACAACAACATATCGTCAGCATATAAGGATACTTTATGTTCTAAATTTCCTCTCCACTCCCCTCCAATATTAGTAGATAACCTTAATGCTATGGCTAGGGGTTCAATCGCAATAGCAAAGAGGAGTGGCGATAGAGGACCGCCCTGCCTTGTGCCGCGCTTCAATTCGAAAAAAGGTGATATGTTATTATTAGTACGTACTGCAGCCAAAGGGACTGAATATAAAAGTTTTATCCAAGAGATAAAGTTAGATCCGAAACCAAACTTTTTAAGAGTAAAGAAAAGAAAATCCCATATCACCCGGTCAAACGCCTTTTCAGCATCAAGCGATAAAATAACTTCTGAAGTACCGGACAGAGAAGGGCTATAAAGGATATTTGCAAGACGTCGGGTATTAAAAAAAGAATATCGACTCTTAATAAAGCCCGTTTGGTCAGGCGAAATGACTGCTGGAAGAACATCTTCCATTCATCGGGCCAGGACCTTGGCAAAGATCTTAGCGTCAGTATTCAAAAGTGAAATTGGGCGGTATGAGTTACATTCTAAGGGGTCTTTCTCCTTTTTAAGAATCAGAGAAATGACTGCTTGACTCATAGTACACGGTAAAGAGTGAGATAACAAAGATTCTTCAAAGACAGACAATAATAATGGAGAAAGTTGAGTACAGAACTTTTTAAAGAATTCAGTTGGGTATCCATCTGGACCTGGTGTTTTACCAGTCTGCATACCCCCAATTGCTGCTTCTATTTCTGAAATTGTAATTGGTAAGTCTAACTGCGCTGCTTTTTCTGGGTCTATCAATGGAATGTCAAGTCTATTAAAAAAACTTTCTAAAGTCGATGGTTCAGAAGGTGGATCCGAGGAGTATAACGATTGATAGAATTTATGAAAACAAGAATTAATTTCTGTACTGTCTGTATGCTTTAGGGCTTGATCATCACATATCTCAGAGATAACAAGACGAACTGATTGCTGTCGCAACTGATGAGCCAGCAGTTTCCCAGCCTTTTCCCCATTCTCATAAAAATGACACCTCAATTTAGAGATAAGATATTCAGCTTATTTAGTTGCCAGCAAATTGAATTCGGTTTGTAATAGCATCCGTTGTTTAAGTGCTGCTGGAGATGGTGAACAACTATTCAAAGAGTCAAGTTCTAATATTTGATCTGTCAATTTCTTAAGTCGATTCTTTCTAATTTGACTGTGACCTGCACAGAATGAAATAATTTGGCCTCTCAGGTACGCCTTCAACGCTTCCCATATAGATGACACAGAAATTCCCGGGGTCATATTTACACTAAGAAAAGAGTCTATTTCAGAAGCAATATAACTCACAAATTACTCGTCTGAGAGGAGAGTGGAATTAAATCTCCACGGACGGTAGTTTGGTTCTTTGGTAGCAATACGTACTGTCATAGCCAGTGGACCGTGATCTGAAATAATTATGGCTTCATAATTGCATTTTATGACTGATGACAAAAGGCTTGTGTCTATAAGAAAATAATTTATTCGTGAATAGGAGTTATGCACCGGGGAGAAAAAGGAGTAGGCCCGGGTGTTAGGGTTACGAAATCTCCAAACATCAGCTATTCCGTATGTTTTAAGGAAATTCTGGATCGTATGCGCTGATTTAGATACTGAAACCATTCTAGATGCACTAAGATCAACTTACTTCTGAGACGACAGTGGTCTCCTAAAGTAATGCAATATCAGCCCTGAGATTTTTCAAATGAGTAAACACTTTCTTGCGTTTTACAGGGTGGTTAAGAGGTTTAACATTCCAACTCACCATTTTAACTAAGCAACCATTTGCTTGAAAAGACAGTTTAGTGTTATGGAGCTAAAAACAGTAAAATGTCACAAAATATCCTGATGTACATTAACTTCAATATTAATGAATAAACTTTTAAGAAAAAGAAAACAAAAGAAAATGGTCTGACATAACCCCTAACTTTGTCATCAACTTGAACATGATGAACCAGGAACCCCCCAAAATTGTGTCCACACATTATGTGCTTTTCCCGGTAGCTCTTAAACCAAACTAAGCAGAGCCCCTACCCAATTTGTTCTGAGGAAAACAACAACATATGACAACAGTTACCGTAAGTCAAAATCACGAATGCAAAATAGCTGCATTATACCCGGTAGTTATAAGCGTCCCACCAGATTCATATTGAAGAGAGGAAAATGTCAGTATCTTCGGTTATATTCCGGTTTCATCCCCAGCGACGATGTACTTCTTAACATGAGCCATGGCTTTGTCCGGGTCCAGGAATTCTCTTTCCGCACCGTTGTGAGTGATTCGTAATCGGGCAGGAAACAGTAACCCATATCGAACACCTCGTTGCTCTCGTAGTAGCTTCCTGACGTCCGTGAATGCGACCCGAGCTTTAGCGGCACTAGCAGTATAATCCGGGAATATTGCAATGGATTCACCGTTAAACCGGAGTGGAGCCTGACTTCGTGCTCGACGCAAGACCTCGACGCAATCTTGATAGTAGTGTAGCTTTGCTACAATCACTCGTGGCTTTCCTCCGGGGGTCAATGGTCTTAGACTGCGGTGTGAGCGGTCTACCAGAACTTCCTTATCCAGTTTCAGCACTTCGGATAGTAGTTTAGAGACCGACTCCGTGGAAGCTGATCCCGGTCCCTCCGCAACACCCACGATTCGAACATTGCACCTTCGCATCCTCCCCTCCATGTCCTCGGATTTATCTCGTAGCTCTTTCAGTTCCGTCTTCAAAGCGCCCACCACAGCTTGTAGTTCGTTCACTTCATCCGTCCACATTGACATGTTGCCTTCCATATCTTTAATGGTAGCCTTCATTTGTTCAATATCAGTTCGCATTAGCGTCGCATTGTTGGCTATTTCTGTTCTAACTGCTTGTAGCTCGCTCTTTAAAAAGCTGAAATCGTCAGCGAGAGAGTTCTTAAGTTCAGTCCTTATCACTGCGGATATATCTGCTTTAAGGACATCAGAATCTGAGATTTCAGTTCTTCCATATCAAGAGTCGATGCACAGTCGGAAGCAGAAATTTGCGTCGATGAGGTATTAGGCCTAGAACTGGAGGATCCGCAGTATTTATATTTCCGAAGCTTAGAGGCCATCACTCTATACAAGACTCATTCATCTCACTCACTGTTTATGCAGGTATATATTACGAATCGCGCTGGGGATAATTACAAAGGATATGTTGCTTTTAATACAAAATTAACTAAAACTTAGGCAGGAGCTCCGTCAAACACGTTCTATTCCATTGCCTGCTCACTAGTGCCCCCGCACGAAGGTCTCAGCTGTGATCCCATTTTTTTTTTAAATAAATGCCATCTTCGATAAAATAAAAACTATCAATTTATGCAGTTTTTTTTTTGTGATTTTTTGTGGGTTTTTTTTATTTATCTACCTCTAAAAGTACCATATTTGTATGTAAAATATGCTTATTTTTATGTTATATTTAATATTTCTTATACTTCAGTAAAAAAAAAAAAAAACATTCCAGTAAGTTCAGACAGCCGAAACCTAAAATTTTGGTGAGTTTGGTGACATCTGGTGACATATGATGGTATAAAAATATAAAAATATCAAAAATATCAATAGCCACTATATGGCTGTACTCAATGGCTGCATATACTCTAAAATCTATAAACCATTGTTGTAATGAATTTAACCTCTTAAGTTTTAGATTTTATCACAAGTTAAAAGTGTAGAATTAAAAAATAAATAAATAAAACATTTGTGTTCGTTGCGAATATACAAAGATGCCAAAATATGCTTACAGACAAATCTGACCATGATATAAAAAAAAAAGACAAAGTAAGAGACACAGTAATCATTTATTTCTAACAAAAAAACATCACATTTCAATAATTCAAAATAGTAAAATGGAACCAAATGGTACCAAACAGGTAAGAATAAACAATAAACCTAACAAGTAGCATGTTCTAGTTTTTTTTTTCATCAACAAATCTTGCAGTAGGACTTTGTTCTGACTTTAAAGTGTGTGTATGTTTATTTTTGTGTGTGTGCGCGCGCAGTGGCTGAGTGGCACAAAAGAAAAAAAAAAAACCTCAGTCATTGGCTCATTCAATTCTTTGGTTTTGTATGTGCGAGTGACTGTTTTTATTTGACAAAATTAAAAATAAAAAACTTGCTGTGTTATAGTCTCATTCAATGCTTTGTATATGGGTTTGTGCATTTGTTTGTGTGTGTTTGTGTGTATGTGTGAGTGTTTGCCACATTGAAAATGTTGTATATACTCACAAATTCATTTATGTGTATGTATGATCTGCATTGTGTTGGATTTATAGATTTTTTTGGACAATTGAAAAAAATGCTCTGAATTTTAGTATTTCCCATTCATTTCCTATGGGTGCCCATTTTTGTCCACAAAGGACACATCGAGTTTTTTTTTCCAACCACTTAAAAAAAAAAAATTGTGTTCAGGTGGCAAACTTGTGAAAAGTAGCCAAGTCTTGTACCACTCAGATTAATGAAACTATTTAAAAAAAAAAAAAAAAAAAGATTTTGCCCAAATTTTTTCCCGAAGGATGCTTGAGGGTTAAGGGATTTAGAACCATTTCAGTTGGGTCCCCATAGTGTGAAGAGTGGAGCTTAATCGCTTAGACTGAATACAGTACATGAATTGGTCAAGAGTTTGTGTGATCCTCCTAGGGACTGGTATCATCTGAAATCTTCATGAAGTTGGATTCGAACTGGACTTACCTTGGCATGGGCAACCTAAAGGTAAAAACAGAAATAGACCTCCTGTGGGGCAGGGGCGGAGGGACCAAGATGGGCACTAATATATATATATATATATCCCTGACCATTTTCAAGCGACAGCTGAAAACTCATCTCTTTCGAAGCTACTTGACTTCATCATCATAAAAAAATAAAAATAAAAAAAATTCTCTCTCTTTATCTATTCCTTCTCTTTCTAGCGTGTACTTATTTGAACAATGTCTAAAAACTTGGTATTACAAGCACTTCCTGTATCTGTTTGCCTCTTTTAAGAAGAATCGCTTTATGTATCCCCCAATTGTAAGTCGCTTTGGATAAAAGCGTCTGCTAAATGTCTAAATACTTTTTAAAAAAAAAAAAAAAAAAAGATTTTGCCCAAATTTTTTCCCGAAGGATGCTTGAGGGTTAAGGGATTTAGAACCATTTCAGTTGGGTCCCCATAGTGTGAAGAGTGGAGCTTAATCGCTTAGACTGAATACAGTACATGAATTGGTCAAGAGTTTGTGTGATCCTCCTAGGGACTGGTATCATCTGAAATCTTCATGAAGTTGGATTCGAACTGGACTTACCTTGGCATGGGCAACCTAAAGGTAAAAACAGAAATAGAAAAGCAAATAGAGATAATTAGGTTTTTCTGTTGTTCATAATGGGATACATGTGTATGCTTGTTTAAAGAGATGTGTATTTAATTGAAGTTCCCAACGCAGGTTCGAGAGGGGCCTAATCATCCAGTCCTGTTAATCATCGCTACGACGCTACGATAAGCAGCAGTCATTGCTCCGTTTCAGCAGTGGTGTGCACAGACCTCCTGTGGGGCAGGGGCGGAGGGACCAAGATGGGCACTAATATATATATATATATATATCCCT